>NW_024582419.1:1019243-1028379 GCF_018398535.1 Haplochromis burtoni
CACACACACACACACACACACAGAATAAAAGCAGACCATGTAAGAAGAGGACAGTGTGAAGAGACACAGCACCTTCACACTTTTATGAGCCAAACACTACATATGTAGTGTAAAAATCTTTGGAGGTGTTGCACTGAGAACTGAAAATGTTTTACTAATAGAAAATTAGCCAGGAAAGCAAGTAAGAGTTTGAAATACTAATTAATCATTTCGATCATTACATGCAATTTGTTTTTTCCTCTCATTTCGTCTCAACTTTATTTTTCCATCTCTTGTCTTGTGATTGCAAAAAGCCTAAATTGTCTTCTTCTGGGTTTTTTTCCTTTAGGGATCACCACACCGCATTACCTGCCTCCATCTCCACTTATTCCTAGCACACATCCATTAATCCTCTATGTGGACTTCCCGGCAGCTCCATCTTCAACACCCTTTCCCTAGTATATCCACAACCCCTCCTCTGCACATGCCCTAACCATCTGAGCCTTTCTTCTCTAACTTTGTCTCCAAAGCACTCAGCCTGAGCTGTCCCTGTGATGTACTCATTTTGCCCAGTGAAAATCTTGACATCTTCAATTCTGTCACCTCCAGTTTGGCCTCCTGCCTTTATATCCAAATCACACATAATATCAAGTCTCACTACCAAAGTATTTATTATGCAGCAAGTACCTGCCTGAGCTCATTCATTGCACAGTATACAGCAGTAGGTGGCACCATCTGGCTAGAAAAAAAAGTATGACAGGAGCACAAACCACAAACACAGAAACCCTGTCCAGTCTAACCCAGAGGGTTGTAACAACAAAGCCAAACTCTCAGCTATACATTTTGTAAAGACTATAAAGTTCTAAATATCCGAATTTAATATTTTCAGCAACAGATTGCAATGCTTTTAATTTTGCATTTACTAGACAGTTAGTATTTTTGTAGTCTTTCAGATTCTGTTGATCGTCTGGTCTGTTTCTCCATCAGTCAAATGCAGTGGACATCATCTGAGCCAAATAAAAGCTTCACTGATTGGCACTGTCTTCTCATCCTCAAGAACTTCACCCTCCATTTGACTCCATGGAAAAAGACGGAAATGTTTTTTTTCTCCCCCTCATGTCTCTCTAGCTCTAATTAAATTAGACTAACGGGCAGCGCATGGTTAGTCACCTAATCAGATGGCTTATAACGTGACTGCTGCTCTGCTCAAGTTTAGTTTGCAACATCTGTCAGTAACAGTCAGTAACAAGGCAAAGATGTTTCCTCTTTACCTGCAGTCACGGTGAGTCACTTAAAAATTCAGACGGGTTGAAAAACAGTAAAGTTACACGCGAGAGTAACTTTTTAAAGAGTAACAAATTGTTACTTTTTCTTAGAGGCCTTTATGATGGTCCTGTTATACATCTCAGTTGTTTCTTTGTAGGCTGTTCACAGTTAACATTGTATTCAGGTAGTTTACTTTGATGGGCAGCTGAAATATGAACAATGTGTCAAAAAGAAATGTAATATTATACGAATGTGAGTCATTTCAAGACCAAATGCATGGAAAGTGAATGGAAAGAGGAAAAAATGAATATGAATTCAAAAAAAGTAATGAAATATAATGAGCAATAAAATACATAAAATGATGTAAAAATAACACAGTGCAGTAAGCAGTGTGTAGATTCATGTTAGGATTACTGGGGAAGGATGAAAAATACTGTTTTCTACGTGTTTATTTAAAGTTGTTTGAGTGTGCCTGACATATCTGTGTCCTTTATTATGCTCTGGAACTTCTCTGTCAGACACCGATTCGGTCTAGTGTTTTTAAGTGGAGATCCTCATTTAATGTTTCTTCTACTTTAGGAACAGGCTTAACCCATGTGCGGGAAACTGGCTGTATGAATACTATGCCTGAGCAAAAGGAATTGCTGCATTGATGGGAAAGTGTCCCTAGGGGGCAGAATAGTTGTATTTATCCCAGGAGTTGCGTTTTATTGAACAGGCTACTGTTCAGAAATATGTTCTTTCCAGCTATTTCCCCTCTCTTTCTGCAATTTTTTTTTGTAAGATTAAGAGGTAAATAGTAAAATATAAAGGAATCAGCGAGGTTTAATCTGCTGTCCAGTTTACCAAGCATCCCTTCGTCTATCCCTCTATTTTCGTCATACATAACTTTGATGAAAAATAAGCAGACACTTTTAGTCATGAAGGTTATTTGGAGTAATAATTATACAACAGGCTACTTGCAAGTAGAGGAGCTGTACTCCGTTTTCATTCCCTGATCGTGCATAATTTTGCAAACTACTTATTCTTATTTATACCTCTTTACTTGAATTTTTAATAGTACCTTCACTTCTTTACGTGTGTAATCTGTATGTGCTCGACTATTTGGTGAAAAGGGAAATGTAAGTATTATGTCTGTGGTCGCATATTCGGTCATTTCTTCTCTAAAAGAAACTAGAGATTTCCAGTAATAAACCCCTTCCGCAGTATATGGCATCGCTGAACTGTTCCGAGGTCAGTTTCGAAGGTATGTACCAATTGAAAAATGGAATGATTCGACGTAATAACCGATCTGGTATCAGGTATCTTCACAATGTTGGTTCCTGACAAACCAATCAGCTGACAGCCGCATGACAGGCAGGCCTCACGCTTGCGCAGTAGCACACTTTTGGTATGAGGAATATGGCAGCGTCCTGAGTCCAGTTGGGGGGAATACGGCGTAACTGAGCACCTTCAGCATCACACTGGGAAAACTGAGACGCACCGGGCACAGTCAGAGGAGGGTGGGGGGCTGAGGGACGGCTACGAATAACACCCGTTAGCGATTTTACAGGTAAACGCGGCCGTTAGCGCCTGCCACTGTCTGCTTCTCCAATGTTTGCTTGATTGAACCCTGTCGCTAATGCGACTAGCTAGTTCGTCCATAAAACCTGAGTGATGAGCTAGTTAGCCGTTAGCTGGTGGCTAACCCAAGCACTGGCCTGCCACAGCCCCTTTTTCTGCATTTGTCAAACAGACGCTGATAACAAAGTATATCGGCTGGTCACTGTAGTTAAGCGGAACAGCAAGTGTCGACGTCGCAAAACTATGCCGCCGTGCTTAGCCTGACAGTGAACCGCGTAGGCCTGCTGAAATGAACCAGTCTGGCTAACTGCTTGGTAACGTTAATGCTGTTTGTCATGGATTTACTTGACAGATCAGCAGCCAGCGCACAACCTGCACACAATTTAAGAATTGCTGTTTGCCATTTCAGCCTCTTTCGTGTAACTGTTAGTTTTATATTTCTAGTTAGCTGTTTTTTAAAAAAGAGAGAAGAAATGATAGTTTTCGAGAAGATATTTGCATAAAATCCTTGCAGATCCACAGAAGATAATGCAAACTAAGTTCCCGTCTCGGTTTAGAGATTGTTTCATATAGTTGGCTAATGTCGGTGTGTGTTGCAATATATCTGCAGGGCACAAAAAACCCAAAACAGGTGAAAATAAGATTATCAAGCTCATATTATGTGTTTGGCCTGGCCTGGCCTAGATATAAGATTTTATATGGTTCTGAAGGTCTGCATCCTTCATGTGTTTCCCTATTCGAGCATTGCGCCTTTTAATTTACATGAACTTCACTAATATCATTGCAGAGAAGAGAATTTAAACTAAAGGTATTAAAAAACCTGTTAGAGCCATATAGTGATGTCATAGCACATGATATTTTGACCCTTGCACCCACTCTGATGCTAAAGTTTTTCAGCCATCTGCTTTCCAAAGGAAACAGGTGACCTAGCCTTGTAAACTAAATAGTATTTTTATAGTATGTAGAGTACTGAGTTACCTGATCAAATTGTTGTGATGGATACAACCTGTGGCTGCAGTCTAGTTGGGTAGTT
Source organism: Haplochromis burtoni (assembly GCF_018398535.1). Taxonomy (NCBI): domain Eukaryota; kingdom Metazoa; phylum Chordata; class Actinopteri; order Cichliformes; family Cichlidae; genus Haplochromis; species Haplochromis burtoni. The sequence continues at coordinate 1,023,085 of NW_024582419.1, forward strand.
CCTTGTAACATGGTATTAGATAAAGATATTTGGTAAAAAAAGGACACCCCAGTATCCTCTGTGGGATTGCGGAAATTGTCACAGACATCCACATAACAAGACCTTTGATTATTAAAAACTGTATTTGTTAAAGGAAAAGTTGTGAAAATCTGTTTGGATCAAGTTGTCATGTTGATTATGTGCTTTGCTTGCAGTGTGCTGTGTTCGCCTATCTCATATTTCTTTTTTCTGTTTTGTTAAAATGTGTTTGAGGATAGACCAGGAATAATTTGCTGTTGATAAGGGCAAAAAGGGACAGATGGGTACAGGGAGGGGTAAATCACATGACCCAGCACTGGAATCTACCTTGTTTTTTTCTTTTCCACAGTCGTAGCAGCACACTCATCCCAGTAATGTAATAAAACTGCTCTGCTCTGTGCTGCAGCAAAGCACAGTCTATGCAGTCCCTCATGCTAACATGTATGAGATTATACAGTTACATGACTGTATATTCGGAGGGAAATAAATTATTTCTTTATTCTTCCTGAAACAGCGATGTCAAACCTTTAAAACTTTGGAAGATCCTCATCCTGTGTTGCCATACTTAGAATTTGCCTAATATTGTGTCTGCTCCTCGGTAAAAAACAAGAAACTGTGATAAATGCATAGATGAATAATTTTGCTGCTCCCTGCTTTATTTGCACTCCGATCTGGAGAGGAAGGAAAACTGGAGTCAGATTTTTTTTTCCAGGATCCTGGCAGAATGCTGACACAGGTTCCCCTTGTCACATTGCAGTCGCTTACAATTTACTGCACTAAGGATAGCAGAGGCAGTTTTTCCCACCTTTTCTCTACTGTGTTCTGGTGACTGGTTTATCGTTAACTGTCCGCTACTTAAAGTAATGTTCTGTTTTGTTTTTATTGTCAGCTGGAAAAGCAAACCTGTTAATCCTTGTGCACCTGTCCTAGTCTGGAAGTAAAATTACAGTGATTTATTTTTCCTTCCCATTGTAAATTCAAATTGGGAGCCTGTCCAAACCCTAAGACACCATCTAACTTCTTTATATTTATATAGCCTCAATTATCCATGCTGGCTTCATGCCAGACTTTATTGACACATTCTCAGTTCGTGAACTGCTGTATTGTTTTTGCACCTATGGTTATCAGCATGGAATGGAGACATTTGCTTCCCCTTTGTTTATGCTGAGCAAGCTGTAATATCCCAGTTGGTTCCTTGGGGGTGTCACTTTTCAAAGCGAGTCTGCAAGAATGCAACTATAAAGGATAGAGGTAGAGCATGAAGAGACAGGGTTGTCCCTGCTGTAGCTTATAACAGTGAAGAATGACTCAGTCATGGACTCCCAGCTGCAGAAGACTCTTCCCTGTTAATGGATAATCACTGTTTGCACTGTATTAGTTCGGTATCTGGTGGAAATCTCAGTCAAAATATGTTCAGAGACTGTGTGACATGTGTGTCACGGTATACTGGAATGTGTGTTATGTAAACATGGTATGGTTGTGAATTACAAAAGTCTGGGTTAAGGATTTTGGTAACAGCTGATATGACAACTGGAAATATAATACTTACCCTAAAGAAATGCCTAAACGAACATCTTTAAAACATGTTTTTCCTTGACCTTTGTATTTGTTGAAGGTGAAAAACTTGCTTTTTAAAAAATTCCTGTCATGGTAACTTTCCTTCTGTGTTTTAGGTCCTGTGAAAAGATGAATGTCGTCAAAGAAAACAGAGACCTGGCCTGTTTCTATACTACCAAACACTCCTGGAGGGGAAAGTAAGAATGCAACTTTTGTTTTGTTTTTCTTTTTTTAGACTCACAAATAGTATTTCAGTGTCTTCGGTATATTTTGTTTCAGATGTTATGCGTATAATTTCACAAAACAGTGGATCTAAAGCGGAAATGTCCCCAAATTATCACTTAGATCTTTCTTTATTTTTGGCTTCTTTATCTTGGGAAAATATAGGGGGTCATGCATGAAAAGCTGCTTTACTAAATGATAGAGCTAGTGTTCTTTTTCTGTCAAACATTGTAGGTGGTAATGAGTGCCTATCAGGAGATTAAACAACAGTAAACACTGTATTATATCTTGGCTGGGACAAGACATCAAACATTTTTGTTATGTCAAGAGCCTATTGGACTGGGGAAACATGCCTTCTTTCATGTTTACCTTATAAAAATTATAAGCTAATGTGTTTTATGCGTGTAGAAAAGTTAAGATACCCAACTGATTTTTATCCTAATTATGCCTTTAGGAAGTAACTGAGCCACTGTATGTTAATGCATTTTTAAAAGGAGATTAAACACTGTTATGATGTAATACAATACAATGAAGCCAACGTACTTATCTGTGAACATGTATCTGATTAGCCCCCGAGTCCATCATACACTGATTTACGGGACATTATACAGCATTTAAGTTCTGTCAGTGTGCAAATTGAACCCTTAAACCGGCAAATGTGTAAAACTAGTAGCTGCCCTGTACTTGGAAGCCCTCAAAGCTAATAGAAAGGACAAGTCCTAGTTTGAGCAGTCAGGAGGTGGGATCACATTACCAATACTTGCTTTCTAAATGCCTTTGTCCCATTAAGGCCTGCTATTGACCTGGGAAACTTAAGCAGGGCTGCAAAGCATTAGGCATCGTCAGAGGTTCATCCACTAATGCTTCTTGAAGTGTCCGGCAGAAACGCGCGTTGATGTACGATGACCCCTACAGTGAACACATCCAGTGGCTCTTTTAGGCTCTATGAGGAATCTTGCTGGTGTGGGAAGGATAATTGAATATCCTATGATTGAGCATTTCTATCCTCATAGTCTCTTCACATCCTTTTGGGAATGGTTTTCGGAGCAGGGAAAATTTGAATCGTATGTAATGGCCTTTTCATTCATCCCATCTTAGCTGAACATCTATGGGAGACTTGGGACGAATATGTTTGCTAGTGCTCTACACTGCCATCACGAGAAAGCCAGAGCTCATTTTCCCAGACATGATTTAAACCCAATCCTAGACCAGAGGTCAGCAGCTCTTCTTCTAATAGAAGAATCTGTTAGAAGAGGCTTTTTTTTTTTTTTTTTTTTTTTTTTTTTTTTTAAAAGAAAACATTGACCAGAAAATTATTTGTGACTGGCCTGTTATGATTATTTGGTACTTTTCATCGCAGCTATGAAATCATAGAAATTTAATAAAATAAGATGTTTACTTTTCTTATGAAACAATTTTGAAGTTGTGGTAAAAAATAAATATGATCATGTTTGGGATTATTTTGAAACGGAGTAACTGTGAAGTTAGGCAGGGCATTTCATGCAACATGAATGAAATGTATTTGTACTACTGCAATTTGACAGTAAATGCAACATATAGTAGCCAAATGGCTTTAAAACAAAAAATAAAAATAAAAGATGTTTTAGATTTCATATAATTTTGTCAAGCTGCAACTAAAGCATACCAGTGAGCCATAAGCATTGTTGGTTTAAAAAAAATCTGTTTACATGTTCTTAAATGTGTTTTTTTCCTGATTTCACCCTTCTTATGCTTGAGCAACACGAGGATCCAATTTAAGGTCCTTTTAGTGGTTTATCGGACTTGCAAGGCTCACGTCATGACCCTCCTGACCCAAGTTAAATGCAGGTCATTAGGTCAATGCTTTAGTGAACAGGAATTTCTATCCTTATAGTCTCTTCCCATCCATAGGGGAATGGTTTTCTGAGCAGGAAAAGTATGTGAATCACATGTAATGGCCTTTGTAAACATAAATTATTGCCATCAACATTTGAAGGTCACTTTACTGACTCACTGAGGAGAGTGAGAGAAAGTGACAGAAAGTTAAGAGTAGGGCGGCAGAGAATTATGCGAGTGGGTGATCACAGAGAAATGAAAATGAAACTTGAGCTGGTGCTTGTGTAACCCATTTCTGTGCCTCAGACAGAAAACGTAGACAACCAGAGATTGAGTTGAGCAGTCTCTCTGGTGCAAGTCAAACGCAGTTTAGAGGATCTGCCACACAGGGCTTTGATAGATCAGCAGAGAGAAAGATTCTCATTAGGGTGCAGGTTTTCATCTTGCTTTATACCAGCTTTATTGTGGGTGGCTTTTGTCTTTAGTGGGTAGTGAGAAATATCTTATACCATTTGGTTTTAACCAACCAATTAAGCACTTTTTTGCCACACCACGAAGCATGCCAAGGAACGATGTTCTTGGTTTTATTTAATTATGCAATTGCAATACCCGCAGTAAGAGGAAGCTGTTTCAGGTTGCCACAGGAGTGCCTCAGAGTCACACTCTAATGTGTGATAGAGACCGACTTTGTGACATGTCATGTGACATTGCCAGTTGCCTTACAGAAGGAATAAAAGGACAAATTGTCAGTTAATCAATTTGTTTTTGCCAAAGCATCACAGTTAAGGAAAAAAATAAAATTAAAAAAAGATTTAATAAAGAAGATATGTGAGTTGTTGCATTTATCCATTTTCAAATGAAACCCTTTATTATTTCTTATAACTTTTGGTTGGTTTTCTATTTTTTGTTTAACTTTTTTTTTTCTTACACTTTACTAAATCATCTCCATCAACCCCTTTTTTAACAGCACTGTGCTACAAACTGACTTCCTATAGGCAAATCTTGCTGAAATAGAGACTTAAGGAAAGTATAAATAAATGGCTCAAATTGTCTGTAAGAGAGCCTTCATGCACTTTACCAATTACAGTAGGACAGCCCTTATGTTTTATTTATAGAACTGCAGTAAATCTACAGCGTAGGCTATGGCTTAGCTGTGTACCATATGCTGTACCTGATGTGTACCTTCCCAGAAATGTAACTGTACATCCCAGTGATGCAGATCTCCACTGTGATTGGTCTGTTTGGTAGTAAACACAGTTTATTGATTAGCACAAAGATGATTTCGCAGTGAAACAAAATGTATTAAGCTATTACTGTATCTGTCTTCCTCAACATGCTAATGGAATTACTTTGTATTCTGCCAGTGTAGACAGATGGAGGTTTTCCTCATAATAGCTCTAACAGTCCATATACGCAGGGCCGGTTGTTCAGAGTCTCTCCTTCCTCCATTTCAGTAAAAGTAACTGTTCAAGAGTTTCTCAAAGTTCAGTGTGAATGGCTCAGTTTCGCTTGTGATGGCAGAGCGATACAAACACACCAGCACACTAGCATAAATGTCGCTCATTACTTAAGGGATTCAACACAGTACTATAAATCAGGCATTCGCTTTCCAGTGTGGACACAGGGATTGGGCCAGAGACAATATTTGTGGTCTTTTCTGCAGGGATGGTGGTGGGAAAATTT
>NW_024582419.1:1028399-1096312 GCF_018398535.1 Haplochromis burtoni
TTGCACCATTTTTACAAACCAATTCTGGTTCATCTGTTTCACTCAACAATCGGCCATGTGCGTATGAAAACAAAGGCACCGCGCATGCGCGTTTTACTCCCATTCTATCGCGATATTTCATTTTCCTATCGTTGCCTAACATTATACCGGTATTACCGTTAACGGTATAATATGGCCCAGCCCTATTTGCAAGTGTAGCACCTCTATTCAGTCTTTTGAAAAACTAGGCTCACCCTTACGGCTTCCACAGGAATAAAAAATTTAAATGTCATCCAGGAGCTGTGTGAGCACCGTTTTGACAGTGTTATCATTTTGGTGTGTGTTGATACAGTGCCACAATCTCTGTTTTTTGTTATTCAGTTTAAAGCAGTCATTTTGTTATTGCTAGTACAGCTATGCATCTTTTTCACCGTTAAAATTCTGTGTTTATACTTGGGGTCTTGTCATTGCCTCCCTTCATAGTATTATAGTTTTGGAGCGCACTCTATTCACTGCTTTCTGCATCTCTGTTATCCAGTGTTTATGTTGAGTCTTGTACGAAAGATTATTTTGTGTTGCCCTACTAACAACTCTTAAGCTCAGATGTCTTTGTGAGAATTGGAGCACGTTTTGAGGAGAGACGGTTGAGAAGTGTTCAGTCACATACGGTACAGGAAGTTGCCTAATGGGAAGATTATGAAACCTTAGTAATGGAGAGAGGAGACTGGTGATTATATCTGTGGTGTAAACTGTACCTGTTTTTGCTTCTATTACCATGATGGATGGCTAAACACATGATTGTTTCAGGTTTTGGCCAGTTGATTTTCATACCTTTGTATGAATGTAAATCTGAAAGTCAACAGCATATGTTTAAAATGTTTTTAAAGGATTCTTGCAAAAGTGCTTTAAAGGTTGTTTAATATAATAGGAATAATCATTCTCATAATCTCTGCATAGTACTGCATAATAATCATTCTAATAATCTGCTCTCCTAAATTGGTCTGAGTTGTGCTTCATCTTACATTGTGTATTCATTTCTTCCTGTTATTGTGTGCTTCATCCTGAAAGTCAGTTCTTGTTAAGTCTTTATTGTTTCATTTAAAATAATGGCATTGACGTTTACTTGGTTTACTATGCCGTTTCTTGTTTTAATGCTGCTGGCCTCTGTGAGCTACCAAACAAATTTCGTTGTATAACTACAATGACAATAAAGTTCTTTAAGTTTAAGTTAAGTTTATTTATTAGCAGCTACAATCTACTATTCAACACAGGTTCAATTTAAAGACATGAATTAATTGTTAAATCAGAAAATTAGGCATAAATTTGGCTTTTTTTTTCTCCAAGTGTATACCAGATAGAGAAGACTGGATATTGCCTTTGTACCAAGATTGTTTTTTTTGTTGTTTTTTTTAGTCTATCAGTCCACAAAGAATTAATAATTAACGAAGTTTGTGCTGACATCCAATGCAAGCCATTTGGCACCAAGGTCAAGACATGTAGAGAGGCAGAACCCTGAGATCAGGGCAGACTCATGGTTTTAGACTTCATTCCTTAAAATAACATAATGATGCAAAAGAGGCAGTGGTGTCAAGAGAGATGAAGCAATTTGTATAGTTTTCTAAGGGTGAAGCTTCCCAAGAAGGACATGACATTGGTATATAAAGGAGAAGGGGTGGGACAGCCTGAGGGATGAGCCTGAGCCTAATGGCATTGCCTAAAGCAACTGCCTGTCAACTTGTGTTAGTCATTTCATTCATACAGAATTGCAAATGGATTATGTAAAAGTAACCACTAATATTAACTTCCTCTTACTCGGCTTTCTCATTGGACTAGCTCATGTTAACGGGACCTAATGAGGATGTACAAAAAGGAAAGGAACTAAGTCAGCATGTTCAGTCTGCACACTGTACTGTGTACTGTGCAAATATCTTGAGCTACCACGCTTGTCTTTACATTTTGGTTCAAAGAAACCAGACTATTTGTAATTTTCCTGTAAAAATTTGATGAAACTGGAAAAAAAAATGAGCAAAGACCGTTGAGCCATTATATATTTAGTGAAGCCTAATCAAAGATGCAGAAATGCTCTCAGTTACCTGTCAAGAAGCCGTTTGTAAGGTACAAAAATGATGAGTAAAGGCTAATATATTCCAGATTACACAAGAGCTGGACTTAAAATCAGTGACAACAAATCTTGTGAAGTGATGAATACAAATGTGAAGTTTTTGACTTAAATCCTTGCATGTATGTACATAGGAGGTCAGAGGAGCAGTAAGACAGTGAGTATGTGCAGCCATGGGTAAAACACAGTGATGAAAATGGAACAAGGGCAGCCAACATCCAAAGAAGAACTTTGAATGTCCTTCAAGAAACACAGAGAACTATTAAAAGAAAACTTGTTTAAGAGCGTTCAAGCTGGGTTGAAGAATCAAGGTGCTTGTTCCAAATATGGACTTTAAAGGTCATTAGAATTGTCCAAACTCTGTTTTTTTTTTTTCTTATGTTGTGTATTTCCATGTATGTGTGCAGGTTTAAATTAGTCTCTTCACCCATTTCCTGTGTTAAAAGCAAAATATGCAGGAATAAGGGTAGCTCAAGACTTATGGAAAGCACATCGATACCAGGTACAATTTATATGTAAACACACTGTGTTTGCACTCTTTCTCTTAATAAACACAGCATAAATAACTTAATTTAAAAATGAAAATGTATGAATTGGGCAAAAACAGCTGAAAATGTTGCTGTTGCCAAAAAACTCCAACCAAGCACATATTGATCTGCCACATTTGACATGTGCACACTGTCAGCGTAACATACTAGAATACTGAGAAATCAGAATTCAGCACTTCCTTCCTGTTATGTTAGAAAGCACCACTCATAACTTCTCTTGAATTTGTGTTTTCATCACTATTTAACAATGAGTCATCACAGAATTGCTGAGATACAAAAGGTTGTAACCTTTTGTTGTAATATGTCAGATAATATTCTTAGAACAAAAGCGATTTCGGAGGACGTGCGCTTAGACGTGACATGCCCTATATCGAGCCCAATCCCCGCATCACAGATTTAAAGAGATTTATCTGGATTTTCCCTTAAAATTTAAATGCATTCTGTGTATTGCCTATGCGCAAACCTGCCCTAAAATTCAATGAATAACCAAAATTTGCCTCACTGTTTTGTATGGAGCCTTGATGACTCACACAGACAAAAATCAAAACCCACTGAAGGCAGTGTGTAAATGTTTGGAAACTACACGTTGTTCACGTTCACTGTCGTATAGGGCCAGTGAAGCTAGATACTGTTAGGAGTTAAGGTTTTCCTGTGACTCACAAAACACCTGAAAACAATGTTATGACTATAACTTCCGTTCCCTGAAGGAGTGGAATGAAGTGCAACCCAAATGGTATGGGAAATCATGCTGCTGTATCCTGTATTCCTATTTGGGGAAAGGGGGAACTGACCTAACCAACCTGAATATGGTTGATGCCGTTAGGTAACCCAGTCTTTATGAAGTTACTTTGGTTGAGTCGTCATTGGCTTACAGAGGGCCAAAAATAGAGCTTTTCATTTCACATTATTCTTACCCTGTCACATGTAACGGAGTGGGAATTTTAAGATAAGTTAATGTGGTTCTTTTCAAGGCTGTCAAGATTATCAGGATCTCGCATAATAATAAAAAACCACCACACTTTCGCCCTGTTCCCCACACTCTCAGCGAATATTATGTGACTGCCTGGGTTGGTGTAGGTGTTGCTTCGATGTGTGGTTGGTGATGGGTAGGCTATGTTTCTGACTCATTCCATCTCTGTGTTCCAGGTACAAGCGAGTCTTCTCAGTGGGGACACATGGCATTACCACTTACAACCCAACCACGCTAGAAGTAACAAATCAGGTCAGTATGAATGAGAACGCCTTCATGATGTATGAACCTCTTCTTCTACCTCCAGTGCCTCACAGATGCTTGTGGGATGTGCTGCTCTTGGCACTTTGTGGCCCACATTTTCTAAACGGTTTAGTATCACAGCTCTGAATATATTTTTCTGTGTTTATCGGTGCACAAAATTTGATCCTGCTGTACTGCTGCATTATTGCATCTTATAAGACATTTATCTTTATGCTTCTTGTACATTTGGAAGCACTTGGAAACTTTTTAAATGTTTGAACTGGTCTTTTGATGCTTTAACATGTGTTTAATCCTGTATTTTCACTGTCTATGTCTGCAGTGGACTTATGGAGACATCTGCGGTATTGGCCCGGTAGGAAAAGGTCAGGGCACAGAGTTCAGCCTCACATTCCGTAAAGGCAGCGGCAAGAAGTCGGAAACGCTCAAGTTTTCAACAGAGCACCGGACAGAGCTGCTCACAGAAGCGCTGGTGAGGATAAACACATGGCTAGTACTATAGTACCACCATTGACTGAATAGACTTTACATCCTGACTGAGGTGTTTTGATGTAGCCTATTGTAGCTGTAGTGTCTTAACAAGGTCACTTAATGTGCAATGCACTTTTTTTTTTTAAAGAAATGCAACACTTGGAAGTCACAACGTTTGATGTGCTGTCAGTGTTGTGCAAAGATATGAATCATTGGAACTGTTGTTCTTGTAAAGAATTAAAGTCATGCTGAACTAAGCAGCAACAAGTATTTCCTATGGAAGGAGTTGTATTTTTCCATCGTTGAAGTTGTGTTTTACAATTATTAGTCATTAATGATTCAACAGTTAGCTGTGTAAGGTTGCACACTGTTGACTTCCTTATTATTCTTTTTTCACAGCGATTCAGAACAGAGTTTTCTGAGGGGAAGATAACTGGAAGGGTAAGTATTTATTTTTGTGCTTAAAAAAAAAGAGAATAAAGATCAAAATGAAAGTTTGAATATACATTTATATGTACAGAAGTACTGGGCCACCCACACGTCAAACCTACAGGAGCTTTTCAGCCACTGAAACACATGGCATGAAGCTCCTGGTGCACAATTTATGTGCTGATGTTAATGTCAGATGAGGTTTGGAACTCTGCAGTTTGCCAACAGAGCGTTGGCGACTTGCACACATCGTGTACCTCAGCACTCAGTGACCCTAATTTGTAACCTTGTGCGGTCTGCCACTTTGAGTTGTTGTGGTTCTTAAATGCCGCTAGTTTGCAATAATACCACTTACAGCTGATAATGAAATATCTAAGAAGGAAGAAATTTCACAAAATGACTTTGCAACGGTGGCATCCTGTAATAGTACCGTGTTCAAATTCAGTGAGCTCTTTGAAACAACCCATTGTTTCACAATTGTTTGTAAAGGCAGAATGCATGAGTAAATTAGCTGCTTGATTTTATGCAGCAGTAGCAATGGGAATCAAAACACCCACAATTCAAAGATTAAGAGTTGTGGCCCAGGTTTGTCCATATAGTGTAGGTGTACCATTGTTGGGTCATTATATTCAACGTCTTACAACACATGTGCCACATTCTTGGCAGCGCTACAATTGCTACAAGCACCACTGGAGTGACACAAGGAAGCCTGTGAGTTTAGAGGTGACACCAGGCGGCATCGACCAGATCGACCCCCACACTAACCGAGTGGTGTGTTCCTATGATTACCGAAATGTAGAGGGCTTTGTCGAGGTCTCTGATTACCAGGGAGGATTTTGCATCCTTTACGGGGGCTTCAGCAGACTGGTATGTGTTCATAAAGTTTGTGTTTTTGTATATTAAGGAGCTTTTTAAAAATTCATTATTTCTTTAAAAACATATGAGCAAGTTTCTCTTCACCTTCCTTTTCCTTTCTTTCAGCATCTGTTTGCCTCAGAGCATCGAGATGAAATCATTCGCAGTGCCATAGAGCATGCCGGGAACTTTATTGGCATCACTCTTCGATTGAGGAAGGAGGCTCTAACTTTTGAGGGTTTCATGACAGACAGGTTGGGGAAATACAGCTCAGACGAGAGCATAACTTCCCTAGCAGAGTTTGTGGTGCAGAAGATCACCCCTCGACATCCGGTGAGAACGCTCTAGTTTATTTTGCTCTTCTCATTGTTGTAGGGTGGTGGTTGTGAACATTCTATCCAAAAATTGACTAGGTTTCTGATCTGATTATGTAGTGGATTATTTGAAAAATGTGCTGATTTTTTGAGAGTATCATTCATGTTAAGATGTTTGTGCTTTTTGTCTCTTCCAGGAACCCGTTAAGCGCATCCTGGCCCTGACAGAGACGTGTCTAGTGGAGAGAGACCCCGCTTCATACAACATAGTCACCATCAAACCCTTTGGAGAGGTGAGCCTTAACAAAAAGTTGGAATAATTTTGGCACTAATAGTCACTCACTCAAAAGCATATTGTGTGCAGCTGTAATGAGAGGTAAATGTTGTTGGTTTTTTTTGCTTCATTATATATTATTAGGCTAAACTATCCCCTCCCACTCTCTTTTGGTCATTCTCGCTCTGTCTCATCTCCCCTCAGATATTTGCTCTCATCTGTGATGTGGAAAATCCTCAGGTGTTTACTGTAGAATTTATCCGAGGTCAGATCAGGAAGTTCTCCTCCACGGAAAGGTACGTTCGACAGTGTTTTTTGTCACGCTAAATTTCAGTTAGAATTTTTTTCTCTTTAACCGTAATGGCACATCGATCAGGCATAACATTATGACCACTTACAGGTGAAGTGAAGAAGTGAATAACATTAATTATCTCTTAATCAAAGCACCTTCTAGTGCAGGGGTGGGCAATTCCAGGCCTCGAGGGCCGGTGTCCCTGCAGGTTTTATATCTCACCTTGGGTCAACACACCTGAAACACATGATTAGCTCGTTACCAGGCCTCTGGAGAACTGCAGGACTTGTTGAGGCGCTAATTTAGCCATTTAAATCAGCTGTGTTGGTCCAAGGACACATCTAAAACCTGCAGGGACACCGGCCCTCAAGGCCTGGAGTTGCCCACCCCTGTTCTAGTGTGTGGGATATATTAGGAAGCAAGTGAATGTTTTTCTTTTTCTTCAAAGCTGATGTGTTAGAAGCCAGAAAATTGGCAACACTAAGGATTTGTGAGTTTGCCAAGGGCAACATTGTGATGGCTAGATGGCTGGGTCAGAGCATCTCCAAAACTGCAGCTCTTCTGGGGTCTTCCCCAGCAGTGAAGGTTGGCCGGTGTGGTCTGATCCAACAGATGACCTTCTGTAGCTCAAATTGTTCCGATAGAAAGGTGGCAGAATAGGAGGACAGCGAGGAGTTTGAGGTGTTGACTTGGCCTCCAAATTCCCCCGATCTCAGTCCAATCGCACATCTGTGGGATGTGCTGGACAAGCGAGTCCGATCCATGGAGGCTCCACCTTAAAGGATCTGTTGCTAATATATTAGTGCTAGATACCACAGCACACTTTCAGGGGTCTGATGGAGTCCATGCCTCGACATTTCAGGACTGTTTTGGCAGCAAAAGTTGGCCCAACACAATATTAAGCAGGTGGCCATGATGTTATGTGTGATCCGTGTTTTCTATCCGTGATCTCTAAGTTAATTTATTTTTCCGGTGCCACTCCCTCTGATCATTAGTGCATTTTGCTGAGTCTGTCTGTACGTGTGCTTGTAGGGACTCCCTGTTAGCCAGCTTACTTGATGGAGTCAGAGCATCAGGCAACAGAGATGTGTGTGTCAAGATGGCTCCCACCCAGCGAGGACAGAGATGGGGGCTACTGAGCATGCCTGTGGATGAAGAGGTGGAGAGTTTGCATCTCAGGTTCCTGGCAGCACCTCCCAGTGAGTCAGACCCCTTTGTCTCATAAAATCTGATACAAATTCATGGATCTTGTTTTTGATCTGCTCTACAGTCATATTTAAATGTTAATATTTTACACAGTAGTGTAAGTGGTGCTTCTTCGGTGGCACTGGTGATATTTTCTTCAACCTCTTTGATTTTTATGAAAATGTAATTGACATTACATTTTTTCCCCTTAATGTTTTTTTCACTAATTCCTTGTCTCACTAATTTTAACAGAATTATTTTACATGACGTTAAAAACCGGCACCACGCGGTGTCTTAAGTACAGCCACACAGACCTTTAAAACGTTCCCTGACCAAACTGCTTATCACATGCCCCTCCCGTCCCCCACGCCTTTCCAAAATGAGATATTTGGTTTTGCATGTGTCGCACATTATCTCTAACTTGAACCTGCATCCCTGTATTCACGCTGGCGTCCGACTGTGATTGAGTCCGTTTTATTTCTTTGGTTTTTCTGATCACTGTTATTTGTACAACCGAGGACGACACTGTTAACATCTCCATGGAGCGATTGTGAGGAAAAAGTGCTCTGGTTACTCTTGTTTTCACCCGCCTCTCTATAATCGCCAGCCTTCCAGTGTTGCTGCTGAGATAGACAGACACACTTTTGTTTGGTCAGACAGCACATCCTATTAATTTCTTTAACATTGCTTCCTCCCTTTTCCCTTTGCTTAGATGGAAATTTTGCAGATGCAGTATTCAGATTCAACGCCAACATATCCTACAGTGGAGTGCTGCATGCAGTAACCCAAGATGTGAGTGGATTTATTTTCTGTATGATTAATCTCTATGCATTTGCCTAAACAGGAGTCACAGTAATTTCTTTGTATGTCTCCTTTTTCATTCTCTCCAGGGTCTTTTCTCTGAGAACAAAGAGAAGCTCATCAACAATGCCATCCTGGCTCTTTTAAGCCAGGATACAGAGCTGCCGGCTCTTAATACTGAACTGGAAAGTCATTTTCAGGCCATACGACGCTTGGTGGCATCTAAGGCTGGCTTTCAAGCTTTCACCCAGCTGCCAAAGTAAGATTGTCCACATATGTACTTTTGCCCATCTCCTTTTACTTGCTGAAAGTATACATTTGAGCTGCTGGTAACAGGCATGCTCTGTCATTCCAAGGTCTGGTCAAGGGTCTGGACTCACAGATGCAACGTAAATATGAATCCATACATCTCAGTCTGCCCTTTCTCTGTATTTCATATCCTTCTTGATCTTTTTCCACAGTCTGTCCTAGCTGTCTATCAGCCTTCTTCTTTTATCTTTGTTCTGCTTTCATCTCAGGCTGTACGATGAGCACTTCTAAAGGGAGGTTGTGTTGCTTCACTTTGTTCGGTCGAGCTGTCTGCCTCGATTTGTCTTGACCTTCCACCATCCCCATGTCCTCTCATTTTTGCGCCTTCATCTCTCTCCCTTTATCGGCTTCGGTCATTCTGATCTTTACATTTCTGTATTGCCAGGAGCCTTGCAGTCTTCCGGGGTCACTGAGATGTATGAGAGGAACTGTATTTACTGTTTATTCCTTGTTCCCTGTGAAGCAAATGAGCCAGAATTGGTTATCCTGAAAGATTCATTGCTAGCGTAGCTTGGTGTTTCCCTGCCAGATTCACAATGCACACACTGTGCTAAATAAACAATAAACTCTTTCCTGAAAGATGGCTGAAAAGCACGAGAAACAACAAGCCACCTCTGAAGCAATGAATTCTTTGTGTATCCAACCCCAGACCTGTTTTTATAATGTATGTAAAAAAATAAAAAAAAACCCACAAAAATAATTCTGTTTCTGTTAACTTTACGTTGAATGTTTAGTTGTGTTTTTAAATCTGCTAATTTGTCTGTGTGTTTTAGGTTCAGGGAAAAGTTGGGAGTAAAGACGGTAAAAGCTTTAAAAAGGAACAACAATGGCGTGACACATGCTGCTATAGACATGCTCTGTGCTCTTATGTGTGTAAGTCACCTAAGTATGGAGATGTCAAACATATTTAAACCCATGGTAAAAAGAAAGCACTCGTCTTTCAAGTCTAAGGACAAGGTTTTGGACAAGTCCAGACCTTAGCGTGATTGAAATGTTGCTGCGGGCCTTTAAGAGAGCTGTGCATACACAAATGCCCGTAAAGCTCATTGAATTGAAACAATGCTATAAAGAAGAGTGAGCAAACATTCCTCCACAACATTTAAATAATTTAAAAGTTTGTAAAGACCAGATGATTTTTTTTCCCCCCACTGTGTCCTGTTACATAAAAAAATTAGAGTTGATAGAGGGTGCACTTTCTTTTTGCTATGACTGTACAGGGACATAGAGTTTGCAGTTTGACTGAGATTTTTTTTTTTTCTTTGATCTTTTTCTCCAGCCGATGCATGATGATTATGACCTGAGGCAGGAGCAGCTGAACAAGGCCTCACTGCTATCCTCCAAGAAGTTCCTTGAAAACCTTCTTGAAAAATTCATTACTAATGTGGTACATGTCTTTTTATTGTCAGCAAGCTGTTTTTCTCTCCTTTTTTCTGAAGCTCAGGCATACAAGGACATTCATAACTTTTTTGTATTTAAAAAATCACATCATATATACTATGTTTCTAATGTTATTTCTCTTTTTCTCATATTTTCCAGGACCATGGAACAGGAGCTTTGGTCATCAGCTCTTTGTTGGACTTTTTAACCTTTGCACTCTGCGCCCCCTACAGTGAAACCACTGAGGGGCAGCAGTTTGACATGCTGCTTGAGATGGTCGCCTCTAATGGGCGAACACTTTTCAAGCTATTCCAGGTGGGTAACTTGACAAGCAAGAAACTAAATGGAGAGGAAAGTAAATTAGGAATACTGTCAACAATTAGTCTGATTAAGACAAAAATGTAAAATATATTGAATGGTGATGTTCGTTTCTTTAGCATCCTTCTATGGCTATAGTGAAGGGAGCAGGTCTGGTGATGAAAGCTATTATTGAGGTAAGTCTTTTTGTAGGTGCTATACAGTGACGTCTGGATGTGTTACGCCTCAGGATTTATGATAATAACCAACTAAGCTTTATTTACATTCAGGAGGGAGACAAGGAAATAGCCACCAAGATGCAGGAGCTGGCCTTGAGTGAAGGGGCGCTGCCGAGACATCTGCACACATCTCTGTTCACCATTAGTGCAGACCAGCGGATGCTTACCAACAGGTCTGATCTCAGTAAACATGAACACTGACACATAGTAATGTAGTTTTTTTCTTATCTTTTTGCTGCTGCAGGTTTTTCCTCTACTGTATTTGTATTTCAGTAAAAATCTGTGCAGATAAACATCATAGGACAGAATTTTACTTGTTACTGGTGATAAATATCTGCCAATAAATGATGTTTCTCAGGCAACTCAGTCGTCACTTGGTGGGACTGTGGACAGCAGAGAACCCTGTAGCAATAAACCTTCTCAAGAGGATACTGGTAAGCCGATTTCAGACTCTTAGAAGAGAAAAAAATTGATGCCGTTCCAATACTCATGCCAGAAGCTTTTAGTGTGATGATGGTAATAGCCTGTACTTTTTGCTGGCAGCTGAGGTAGCTTGTTTAAAGTCTTCATTTATTTCATTTCGGCTTGTTCATCTCTGTGCTTGTAGCCAACAGGCCTGTTGGCATACCTGGACAGTCCTGACCCTGTCCCAGAGAAAGATGTGGACAGAATGCACGTCCGTGACAACTTGAAAATCGCTACGGTATGTGGACAGACATGCACCTTAATGTAATAGAGTCAGTAAAAAATAAAATGTTTGCCATCTGTAATTGTTTTTATATCTTTGTTTCCCACAGGACCAGCTGAATCGAAACAAGGTGCCTGAATGGCAGCGGATAGCAGGAAAAGCAGCCAAAGAAGTGGAGAAGTTTGCCAAGGAGAAAGCTGATCTCGTGCTGATGCACTGGAGAGATAAAATGGGCATAGCCCAGAAGGAGGTGAGAATGATATCTTTTAATTTGTAAAAGGACTTCATGGCTGTTTAACCTCTGAGCTATCAAAAGAGCTGCTGCTGCAAGTGTGTTCTGCTCAGGTTGCTTTAACTTTCATCTTTTTCTATTCTCGTGCTGATGCTGAATAGTGCTGCAGAATCCAAAGACAAACTCAATGGCAGACTTTCCACTTGCTGCTGGTATTTTGCATGTATGGCAGTTAGAGCTTTGCTGCAATCACATTTGACCTTTCTTTGAAAAATATGTGCCTCAGTTATATGCTCTATACACTGCTTGTGCTCCTTTCATATGTGTTTGCCATAAATCTTTTATTTAGGTATGGAGAAAATTTTGCTTGACTCTTTGTATGGCGAGGTGCAGAATGCGAAGGGTTACCGCTTACTCTTAAGGAAAACCTCTGTTTGGATGCGTGGTGTTTCAGTCTGAACACAAATAGGTGTTTTGTTTTGTTTTTGTACACCCAAAAAATGTTTGGGTGGGTCAAGATTGGTGGTGACAGCCACCAAGCTATATCAGGTATTGCCTGCTCTTTGTGCACCCTAAATCAAGACTCCCTTAAAAATAAAATGAAGTTACGTTTCTTCTCTTTCTGTTTCTCTGGCTGCATGATAATCACCCCAGATTTACTGAACAGAGAAATACAATGATTGGTTTGCTTTCTCTGTGAATCACGGCCACCTTTTTATTTTTGGATTTGTTACTGTTTTTCAAATGAGTATAATTACAAAATTAGTCATGCAGTACTACAGAAATCTTGTGTAAAGTCATCTATTAAATCACAGATTTAGTTGTAACTTTTATGACTCTCACTTTGTATATTAGTAGCATCGTGATCTGTGACCCTTTAGCTGCAATTCATCTGTTTGATCTGAGGAACAATAATCTCTCTGTGTGTCTCCACTCCTCCCTCCCCTTGTCTTGTGTGGTTTCTCTGCTGTCAAAATTTGCAGCAGGACAGAAATAACCTGGTAAGTAGGACTGACCAATGGGATCCTTTTTCCATTCTCTCCATGTTCTTTCTCTCGATTAAACCATTTTTCATCTTCACGAGACCCATCAGGCGTGTTTTTGTTTTGTTTCGTGTTATTTAGTCAGGCAGTCGCATCTTGACATCCAAAAGGGATTTCCAGGAGTCTTAAAATAGAACCCAGGAAAAAAGTGTGATGAAAGAGCACGTCATGTCTTTTCTTCTCCTTTTGACAACAGAGGGCATGTTCAGGGTGGAGCACAGGCTGAACTGGATCTTTGCAGCTATAAGTATGCTTGTAGCTATATATATGCTTACCTGCATATTTAGTTATCAATAAATAATGACCACACACAGCCTTAAACAATAAGACCTTTACAAATATCCCATGCAGCAGTGTTTTTTAATATCCTTGATGAAATTTCAGAAAAATTGTTGTTATCCTTTCTAGCACCTAAACTACAATGTTTTGCATTCTGAAACTCGGAGTTGGCGGTAGTGCTGTGAAAAGGCACTCATCAAATGCATGAGAACTGTGTTCATAATTTTGAAACCATAAATTAGCTTCACATAGGTATGTAGAGCGTAAACATGCCACAGACCTGGTTCTCCAAGCAAGGATTACTGAACACACCCAACTTTGGGATCCCACCTTGGTTTTTTGTGTTTGTTTTATTCTGTGTTTGTATGGTTCATTGTTTTGTTTTGTTTTTAATATTTGTGTTTAATTTTTCTAATATCTGACTTCCTCCATTCTAAAAAAACCCACCCAACATGTTATTATCCATTCATTGAATTTCACTTCATTATTCTTTTCTGTCTAAAATGTTGCTCATGTTGTCGCTGTCTTTACCACTCTGTGTGCCGTGATGTGACAGAGCAAACACTAATGTGGAATACCTTACAAAGATGTCCCTTTGTGATTTAATTTCAGAATCCAAACCAAAAACCTGTCATCCTGAGAAAGAGGAGGCAGAGGATAAAGATTGAAGCAAACTGGGAGCTCTTCTACTACAGGTAGAAATTTCTAACTATGGTAACCCAAAATTGCAATCAGATGTGAGTATGGGATCTTCTTTTGCTGTACTTTATTGTGCAGTATTGGCACAATAAAGGGGAACCCACACAGGAAGGAACAAGCAGTAATGTGGAGAAATAACCACTGGCCATGTGAAGTGGGCAGAATTTTCACTGTTGAGTGAAAAATCGGTTACACAACTAGAGCTTAGAATGCTTATTAGTGGCCAGCTGTCATCTTTGAAGTGATGAGCAAGTAAGTTTATATATGGAAACGTTAAAACGTTGTTAGGATGTATGTAGGCATCATAAAGCTTGGCTTGTTGGTATGATCCACTTACATTTTTAAAAGGACATGATCAAGCGTCTCGGTCCTGTTTTTTCATTAAGATTCCAGCTTGACCATGCGCGATCCAACCTCATCTGGAACTTTAAAACAAGGGAGGAACTTCGCGATGCCCTGGAGGGGGAGATGCGTTCCTTTGGCGTGGACCGCGAGCTGGGCAGTGCCACAGTTATCTCCTGGAACCATCAGGAGTTTGAGGTTTGTGCTCAATTACTAGTACGGTTCAGTCTCTGGGCTGTCATTTACTTTAGAAAATCATTTTACAGTAAACTTGTATAATATTTAAATCACAAGAAAACTGTAGATTGTAAGGTAAAACCAGAAAATTGTAATCCAGTCTTATTCCAGTGGTATGCAGATAAACATGTCATTATTCAAATCCGTGCTCCTATGTGTCATCTTTTTGTTACAGGTGAAATATGAGTGCCTTTCGGATGAGATAAAAATTGGGGATTATTACTTGCGACTGCTGCTTGAGGAGGACGAAAACGAAGAATCGAGTGCTATCAAGAGATCGTAAGATTTTAACCTCCAAGCGAGCTACGCCAATGTCATTATTCCCTCCCAAATCTGTAAAGAGGAGTCACGCTTCCCCTTCGTTGTGTTTTCAGATACGAGTTCTTCAACGAACTCTACCACCGCTTTTTGCTTACACCCAAAGTTACAATGAAGTGCCTGTGCCTGCAGGCACTCGCAATAGTCTACGGCAAGTGCTATGAAGAGATTGGCCCCTTCACTGACACAAAATACATCGTGGGGATGCTGGACCGGGTAAATGCTGGCAAACTCATTTCACTCTGCTTTTGTGTTGTTTAATTACTCCTGAAATCTAACACGCGTTTGTCATTAAAGTGTACAGACAGACTGGAAAGAGACAGACTCATACTCTTCCTCTACAAGCTCATTCTCCACAAGGTAAGCTATACAATTAGTCTCTTTGTGTTGCATGCTAATTTAACCCATCGTTTTGTTTTTTCTGTGCATTAATTCCCCTTTCTTCTATAGAAAAACGTGAAGGATGTCATGGACTCAAATGGAGTTCGTATTTTGGTGGACCTGCTCACTTTGGCACATCTGCATACCAGCAGAGCTACCGTGCCGCTACAGGTAAAAAAAAAAAAAGAAAGTTTTTAATTGGTTTCTGTTTGTACTTCGTTTTGTTTTTAGATTCTGACTTTTGATGCCACAGTAGGTTTTTTTTGTGCCAGAAATAACCATATTTAAAAAAGAAGTTGGACGAGTTACCACTGTCGAGCATGATTATCAAGCTGCTTGTCTAAATGTATGGGTGTGATGCGCTCATGCACATACATGATTATACGTGCTCAGTAACAGACTGGCTGTGCCACATAAGAAGCTACCTTATTTCTTATAGTTTCAATGAAATGGTCAAAAAAACAAGTGCACAGGGTCGAGGTTTAGTTCACAGACTTGAGTTAGCAGAAGTTAAGCCTAGCACAGAGGGATTGTCTCCAGCAGGCTTTGTGACACCAGTCAATGAAAGTAGTAGTGCCCCTAACTCCATTATTCCCTTAGAGTTGTTATGAAGGAGGAGAGTATCCATAGAGGACAAATATTTTTGTAGCAGGCTGTGAAAAGGCTTTGTAAAAACGACAATTGGGATTGACTCCATTTTGGAACCATCTACATGTCGCCTACTGAGAGAATGGCATTTTAGCACTTTAACGTCAGCTTCTTCAGCCCCAGAGGTCAACACTTGTTAAAACAGGGCTGTAGCATTTTTCTAATTTGTTTGATGAGCTCAACCGCACAGCCAGATGTTTTCAGATGAATTAAAATGGCATTGACTCTTGCGTAACTAATGTTTGCGCAGTTTCAAAGGATGTCTTCAATTTCCACAGAGCAACGTGCTGGAGGCAGCACCAGATATGAAGAGGGAAAGCGAGAAGGAGTGGTACTTTGGTAATGCAGACAAGGAGAGAAGAGGACCTTTCAGCTTTGAGGAGGTTTGTAATTAAAAAATATAACATTAGAATTTTACTTCAATTTTATTTGTAAAGTCATTTTATACAGAGAAGAAAATGCCACAGTACTCAGTGAACTGAACAACATCCCATCAGTTTTTATCATTTGTGTTAAATCAATAAAACAAAGTACAATTATTAAATAAATTTAATTTAATATAACATTAGTGCATTACCTCAGTTACTGCAGTGCAACATTTTGTTCATTTTTGTTGATCTCATGCAGTTGTCTACATTTATTTCTGTGTGGTTTTGTCTTTGTTTTGAGTTGCTTAGTTTTCAGCTTCTATTTCTGCTCACCATTGTGTTTTATTTATCTTTTTCAGATGCAGGAGTTTTGGAGTACAGGTGTGCTGACAGCAAAGACACGCTGCTGGGCTCAGGGGATGGACGGATGGCGCCCCCTGCAGGCCATTCCTCAATTGAAGTGGTGCCTCCTGGCTACAGGGCAGGCAGTGATGAATGAGTCTGACCTGGCCACCCTCATCCTTAACATGCTCATCACGATGTGCTCGTACTATCCCAGCAGGTGGGACCCATTGAAATTGTCTCTATGGTTGTGTGAGCGCCAAATAAACCACCTGTCCTCTTTTACAACTTTATTTTATGTATTATATACAGTAGGATTTATTAATTGTTTTTCTTTACTCAGGGACCAAGACAATGCCATTATCCGTCCTTTACCTAAGATCAAAAGGATGATTGCTGACAATGCCTGTCTCCCACACATTGTCCAGGTAGTTGCACAATTCGTCTTTAAGTTGTGTCACATGACCAGATGATACTCATCACTGAACTGAATAAAATGCTTGTCTTTGTCCTCTGCAGCTGCTCTTAACCTTTGACCCCATTCTGGTGGAAAAGGTGGCCAATGTTCTGTACCTGGTGATGCAGGACAACCCCAACCTGCAGCGTCTCTATTTGACTGGTGTCTTCTTCTTCATCATGATGTACACAGGCTCCAACGTGCTTCCTGTGGCAAGGTGAAAGCACGGCACAGTCAGCTGGCAAAATCTTTTCTAGAAAGGAGTTTTATAACAGTTTTGTGTATGTATGTAGTGTTGATACTGATGTCTGTGATCTTTGTCTGATGTCTTCAGATTCCTGAAGTACACTCATCTGAAACAAGCATTCAAATCAGAGGAGGTGAAGTTCCTTATATTTTACAATAGATGATATCCTTTGAATCTTAGATCCTTTTGAAAATGGCATTGACCTGTTGCGCTGTCTTTACAGTCTAAGGGTCAGGACATTGTGCAGCGTAGTGTTCTGGGACCTGTGTTGCCTGAAGCCATGGTGTGTTATCTGGAGAACTACGAGGCCGAGCGATTCTCTGAGATTTTTCTGGGAGAATTTGACACGCCTGAGGCAATTTGGAGCAGCGAGATGAGGTCAGAAGTAGTCTCTGTCTTGCGTAACTAGCTTACTTAAAGATCGTGTACAGATAAGTGCAGCAACAAAAGACATTGTCTAATTTCTGAGAGTTTTAAAAGTTTCTTTTTGAATTCTGTTTCAGGCGGATGATGATAGAGAAGATAGCGGCCCATGTTGCTGACTTTAGCCCCAGGCTGCAGAGCAACACGCGGGCCCTTTACCAGTACTGTCCCATCCCAGTCATTAGCTTCCCTCAGCTGGACAATGAGCTCTTCTGCAACATCTACTACCTCAGACATTTGTGTGACAGCACCCGCTTCCCTGACTGGCCTATCCGAGATGCCGTACGTCAATATTGAAAATTTTCTACTTTTTCTTTTTTGTGTTTAAAATGTTTGCTTTTTAAAAATATCATGATTTGATTGTTCCTTCAGGTGAAGCTGCTTAAAGACACTCTTGAAGCCTGGAAGAGGGAAGTGGAGAAGAAACCTCCTTCAATGTCTGTGGACGATGCCTTTGAAGTCCTCAACCTCCCCAAAGGACAGGGGCAGTGAGTGTTGTTGTTTTCAAAGTAGCAGGCAACATGCATTACATTTTTTACTATAATCATAGATGTCTATATATCGATAGATACAGGTATATAGAGAGATGTATAGATATATAGAGAATGCTTTGAGTTGCTGTCATTAAATGCACCCTCTTGTTTTGGCTTTTTGTCTTTAGGCACGAAGAGAGTAAAATCAGGAAAGCCTACTTCAGGCTGGCACAGAAGTACCATCCTGACAAAAACCCAGAGGGCAGAGTGCGTACAGTCATCACCAGCTCTACAAAAATGACTTTGCTAAGGTTAAAAGTAATTATGAATTTGATTTAAGCAACTTTTTTTAAATGTGTTTTAGGATATGTTTGAAAAAGTTAACAAAGCCTATGAGTTCCTCTGCACAAAGACTGCGCGAATCGTGGATGGCCCCGACCCAGAAAACATCATTCTCATCCTCAAAGCCCAGAGCATCCTGTTCAACCGGCATAAACAAGGTTTGTTTTTATTGCTGTTTATTCTGTCTCCTGTAAAACATAGCCTCGCAGTATGCAAGAAGAGAGAGTGAGAGTTCCTTCAGCTGCAGTCTTTCAGCTAATGCTGCTGATTCTTTCACTACTTCCTCAGAACTGGAGCCTTACAAATATGCTGGTTATCCCATGCTCATCAAAACAATCACAATGGAGACGGAAGATAATCAGCTTTTCTCAAAAACGTCCCCTCTTCTCCCGGCTGCTGCTGAACTCGCCTTCCACACTGTAAACTGCTCGGCTCTTAATGCAGAGGAACTGCGACGGGACAACGGCATTGAGGTATTAAACGTCTTAAAAAGCTGTGAAATATCAGGCAGTTTAAGGGAAATAAAAAATGTACTTCATGTGGTTTTGTGTAAGTATGCTGGGGCATGTGGAGAAGCTGTGGTATGTGAATAATGTAATTTTGCTTGTTTTTATTCAGATATTGTTGGAGGCTCTGTCTCGGTGTGTCGCTGTATTAACTGCGTCCAGCAAGCCTGATGACATGGCTGTACAGGTGATGACAAAACACATGATTTCCCTTTCCTTGTAGTCACATTTCTGTATGTGCACATTTTGAACTTGTCATTTTATCACGCTTTCTAAATGCCAATCGTACCACAGGTGTGTGGGCACATCTGTAAGTGCTACAGTGTAGCAGCTCAGTTTGAGGAATGCAGGGAAAAAATCATCGAAATGCCCAATATCATCCGAGACCTCTGTCACATCTTGTACTATGGAAAGGTCAGAGTCTTGCATCTTCTGTGTGTGTGCTTTGTTCTTCTTTTTCTTTTCAGCAGTTTGAACTAAAAATAGCAATTTCCAATTTTCCTCGCTTCCTCTCAGGGTCTCTCAAAGACTGCAGCCCTGGCGGTTCAGTGCGTCAGCTCCTTTGCGGTGGATTTCTTCCTACAGACCCATCTGTACCACGCTGGTGTACTTTGGCACCTGCTGGTCTATCTGTTCAACTACGACTACACTCTAGAGGAGAGTGGCGTGCAGGCTAGTCAGGACACAAACCAGCAGGAGGTCGCTAACAACTTGGCCAAACTCAGCCTCATAGCCCTGAGCCGTCTGGCAGGCTACACACCAACGCCACAAAGCCCTGATGGAAACAACCCTGTTTCAGAGACCAATGGCATAGAGGGTACACCTCCAGAGAACCCCACTATCCGAAAGAGCTTAGCGGCCATGCTGACTCCATACATCTCAAGGAAGCTGGGCACGACATCTCCTGCTGAGGTCAGTTGAATATGTTGCTAAGTAGACATTAATGGACGTTGCTAAGCATCAGTGAGCAGAGGCCAAATGCTGTGCTCAAAGCAAACTTCTCTTTTTTGCGTTCAGGTCTTGAAGTTGCTGAACAGTAACTCGGAGAATCCCTACTTGATCTGGAACAATGGGACACGAGCCGAGCTGCTGGAGTTCCTAGAGATTCAGCAGGAGGGAAACATCAAAAGAGTAGGAATGACTTACAAGTGTTTTCAGACTGCCTTTCACGATAAATGATCCAAAACTGGAGTGAATCACGCAACTTCTCTGGTTTCTTGGCAGGGAGAAAATGATAAAAGCTTTGGTGCTGAGTTTGTGTTCAGTGATCACAGCAAGGAGCTCATAGTGGGTGAGATTTTTGTCCGAGTCTACAATGAACAGCCATCTTTTCCACTGGAGGTGAGGAGAAGAAAGTATTAGACAATTAGGACCAAATTCAGGTTTGGACTTTTAGTAATCCATAAGTAACTTGTTTTACAATCTCTGTCTTCAGTACCCAAAAGCATTTGCAGCCAGTCTGCTGGACTATGTTGGCTCCCAGGCTCAGTACCTCAACACTCTGCTGGCCATGAGTCAGAGTAACAAGGTAGAGTCCCAGCAGCACGCTGAAAGGCTTCGCTTTGCTGAGATGGCTTTAGAGGCCCTCCGTAATGTCATCAAGAACAACCCTGGTGAGCTTCGAGGTTATGTTTATTTAAGTGCTGTGAGTTTGGAGCTTCTTTCTAAGTATTTCTGTTGGTGTAATTACAGGATCAGAGTCGGAGTGCATCGGTCACTTCAAGCTGCTCTTCTCCTTGTTGCGGGTTCATGGAGCTGGTAGAGTGCAACAGCTGGTTTTGGAGGTAGAGATCAACAGGTCTTGGGTCCTTACATGTACTTACTGTGAATCCCAGAATCCCTGGATTATTATCATATTGGTGTCTTCTGCAGGTTGTGAATACAGTGACATCAAATCAAGAGTGTGTGAGCAACATCGCTGAATCTCTAGTGTTGTCCAACCTTCTGGTGCTGCTGCACTCACTTCCTTCCAGTAAGAAGACACAACTGACTGTCATACTCTTTGTCTTTCCTCTTCTCCCCATCCCTGTAATGCATCTTCACACACTGAAATACTCCTTTGTGTCCTTCAGGCAGGCAAATGGTGCTGGAAACCCTCTATGCACTCACGTCTAACACGAAGATCGTCAAAGAGGCAATGGCCAAAGGTCAGTGTTCTTCTGTTTGTTTGTTTTTGTTGTTGTTTGTTTTTTACTGATTGCTGGCTACGTTTATCTGAATTTTGAATCACAGATGTTTCTGTTAATCTTTATGTCCTGCAGGTGCTCTGATCTATTTGCTGGACCTCTTCTGTAATTGCACACACCCCCAGGTTCGCACACAGACTGCAGAGCTCTTCTCAAAGATGACTTCAGACAAGCTGGTTGGGCCAAAGGTCAGATTGGAGTTAAAAAAATAAATAAAAGACTTAATCACTCTGCTCTCCCTTTTACCTTATGATGTGTCGCAACATATCTTCAACTCACTTTTGCTGTTTCATATTCTGCTTTCTCTTTTAGGTGCGTCTAACACTGATGCGTTTCCTCCCTGGTGTATTCATGGATGCCATGCGGGACAATGCTGAGGCAGCAGTTCACATATTTGAGGGAACGCACGAAAACCCTGAGCTCATCTGGAATGACAGCTCAAGGGAGAAAGTGTCTACTACTGTCCGGGAGATGATGCTTGAGTGCGTGACAAACACTGTTTTAACCAGATAAAAGAATAGTTAGACACTCTAATAGGATGTTTTATGTCTTGTACTAAATCACTTTAAATCTTTTCCAGGCACTTTAAACAGCAGAAAGATAATCCTGATGTGAACTGGAAAGTATGAAAAGTCATTATTTTAAGTTGGTGTATCTGTAGGAACTATGAATGTGAAACTAAACTCCTAATCTGTGTGCTCAGTTGCCAGAAGACTTCACAGTGGCTTATGGAGCCGGACAGGGCGAGCTTGAAGTTGGTGGAGTCTTCTTGCGCATCTTTATTGCTCAGCCTGGGTGGGTGCTACGCAAGCCTCGAGAGTTCCTGGTGTCACTTCTGGAAACCCTGACTGAGCTCCTGGAGAAGAACAATCCTAATGTGAGCTTCCTAACTGAGAAACAACAGTACAAATTTCTAGTGAATGCAGAAGTTAGACTTTTTCTGTCTTATTCTGTTATCTTCTGCAGGGTGAGGCCCTGGAGACGGTTACCACGGCGGCAGTTTGCCTGTTCAGCACACAGTGCCAGCTGGCCGACCAGGTCCCTCCTTTGGGCCACCTGCCTCGGATCTTGGCGGCACTCAACCACAAGAACAATGCCGTGCCCAAGAGCTCCATCCGCCTCATCCATGTACTTTCAGATAATGAGGTAAGAAACTAATTTTAATGCAAGACTACAAAAAATCAGAACCATCTTAAGCCAGTTTAAATGTTTTATGTAAAAGTGACACCTCACCCACATCAACTAAGATATGCTTTGTTTCGTGTAGCTGTGTGTACGGTCCATGGCTTCTCTGGAGACTATTGGCCCTCTGATGACAGGGATGAAGGTTCGGGCGGACATGGCTGGATTGGCTTGTGAAGCTCTCAACCGCATGTTCCAGAAGGAGCAGACGGACCTAGTTGCCCAGGTGCACTGTCACCCTTGCTGTTATTATCCCTCACTATGTTTCATGTGTCCTTAATGGAACTTTCTATAACAACTTAACAGGCTCTGAGGGTGGAGCTGGTTCCATACCTCTTGAAATTACTGGAAGGAATCGGCCTGGAGACGTTAGAAAACCCTTCAGCTACTAAGGCCCAGATAGTTAAAGCTCTGAAGTCCATGACTCGTAGTCTACAGTATGGAGAGCAGGTATGATCGAATTATTAAAGTCATCGAATGATTGGTATGATTGTTTATTTAACAATCAAATATTTGAACTCTTGCTTGTTTTTTTTCCATAGGTGAATGAAATTCTTGCAAAGTCTTCAGTATGGAGTGCCTTCAAAGACCAGAAACACGATCTTTTCATCTCAGAGTCTCAGACTGCAGGTTACCTGACAGGTAAAGTTTTCTTTTTTGCATATTAGAAGAGTGATTAACCTGAATAACAAGCTAAACTGTTAAAATATAAAGTGCTTTAAAAGGTAAGTCTTCTGCATCTTTCTCTGAGCTGATGATGAATCTTAATGCTTTGCTTTACCCTAAAAAGGCAAACACCTTATGGCTGACTCCTCACTTTTGCTTAAACCCAGCTGTCCTGTAACTTCCTGGCTCTGCCCTTCCCTTCCTCTTTTTTCCTTCCACATTTCCTCCTCAGGGGTTTCCACTCCTTCTCTCCTGGCCGCCAGCAGCCCACTGCGAGGTGGGCTCTAGACTCCTGAACTGGGCCCTCACAGCCCTCCTCTCTTTTGCTCTGATCCAGGTAGACCGTCCTGGCTCCTACCGTCATTCCTCTTTACCTCCATCCTGGCTGCACATGCCATTCTCCATTCCCACCCATTTCATCTTACTCACACTGAAAATAATTCATTACCTCTTAACACCCATTCTGGATCCTCAACAGTGTGTTGGAAAACAGCCAGTTTGTGTTATGTATGCAATATGTAGCCAGCACATTTTAAAAGGCTGAAATGTAGAGTTACAAGTGAAAAACATAGAAAATAGAATCAGATTTTCTAGAAAATTATCCATTAGTTGTTTACACAGTAGTCAAACTAAATTAAGCCCATGGAAAACATTGTAGCCAGTGTAGCGATCATCCCATCCATGCTTGGTGTCTTAGTGTGTAGTACATCATTCTAGCTCCCCATTAGCCCTGCATCTATCCTTGTAATTTACATCTGAACTGTCTCTTCTGCTTTGCTGTCATTGTAGGTCCAGGAGTAGCAGGTTACCTTACAGCAGGAACGGGCACCACAGTAATGCCCAACGTCCCACCCCCTGTGGACAATGACACTGGAGACCAAGGCTGAAGGACACGCACACTGAAAGGCTCAGGCACCCAGAGTGCAGCTTCACGGCCGCAGCTCAGAGAGGGACTGTTCAGCTCCCCACATGGAGGGGATGTTGAGAGGAAAACAAAACAACTGAAAAAAAGAAGAGTGAGAGAGCGGGCCGTCATTGACTGTCACCAAAACCTCTGCGACACCTCCTGCAGCGTCACTCTGCTTTGCCCCTTACAAATGACACTCAAGTCTTCAGAAATGCTTTGTTTTAATGGATGACCACATTTGTTTAGTTTCTGTTCTACTTTTCTTATTTCTTCTAATGACAGAGAAGAGTTTACTTTTTGTATGAATATATTTTTTACTCTTGATTTTTTTTTTTTTTTCCATTAGACAGTCATGGGAAGACTGAGGCTTCTTTTTTGTTAATTTTTTTTTCTCTTTGGCATATTCTGATTGGCTACCTTAACCTTACATCTCTGAGGCCTCATTTGTGACGAACAAGCGCACAGGACCTATCCACCACTGAAATAAACATTTTGTTTACTTGTCTATATTAACGCATTCTCATGTGGAAAAGAAGAAAAAAAAAAATCACGGGACATGAAGAAATGGATGTGTATGATTTCTCTGGCCTATTTCTCCAAAAGAAAATGCCACTTTAACCCCTTAGACTTCTGCTGACCTCTGGTCTGCTTTGATCAGGTCAACTTCAGTCCTCTTCTGTCAAAGATGACACAGAGCTCTCATAATATCCAGCCTTTTTTTCCTCTGATCTTATTCATACTTCATTCTGCTCTCTCTTTGAAGGCTACCCTTTTCTGCCTCATATTTTTTAAAGTAACTCTCCCCCAGAATGCAAAAAGCACTAGAATATTTATGAGTGAATAATAACCACCTGAAATGAGCTTCTGCTGACATGACGAATGACATTGATTCTGATTACCAATCTATGTGAAAGACTAGTGCAATTTGTGAAATGTTCAATGTAA
Source organism: Haplochromis burtoni (assembly GCF_018398535.1). Classification (NCBI taxonomy): domain Eukaryota; kingdom Metazoa; phylum Chordata; class Actinopteri; order Cichliformes; family Cichlidae; genus Haplochromis; species Haplochromis burtoni. The sequence continues at coordinate 1,053,031 of NW_024582419.1, forward strand.
TATTACGTATATAAACTTTATATTGAATGTACATTGAAAAAAAAAATCAGTTGACACTTGTACATAAAATTTTAAGAATAAAAGGGAACCCACAGTGTTGTTCTACTTGTTTTTTCTGTTCACAATAATTATAGATGTTAAGTCTGTTGAGAGAGAGAGAGAGAGATGAAAAGGGGGGCGGGCATATATCAAAATATTTCTCAATCCAATCACTTTTGCAGTTAAATGTTTTTATACAAGAATCAATTTGATATACTTGAGGGCTCAGGCAATATGTTTGTTTGCTTATAAGTGCAAATGTTTCATAGAGTTATGCCATTTATATTATGTCAATCTATTTGAGAACCATAACTTTTCACGGATGTGGATATTGAATTTATAGTGGATTACACCAGCTACATAGATGCCATGAATTAGGGACTAGGTCTCACCTCACAAGCCTGACCGTAAGTCAAGGAAATTCATAAAAATTGTCAATACAGCTGCCATTGAGGGCAATGTGAATAGGGAAAATGTGCTAAAAATGAAAACGGTTTTAATATATTTATGTCAGAATTTAAAAAAACACGGTCCCTTCAGTGAAGTTTTCAAGTTTCTGATTTTTAAAACATTAATATATAGTTTATCACCCCCAATTCGCTTTCTAATGTCTGTAGCGGAACCTTTGAAACGTTCACTCCAGTCGGTCAGATTAGCAGGTAACGCCGGAAGTTGCGCCAAAGGCGCGAACACTATCAACAAAGATCACAATTTATATATCTAAACTATTACGATTAAATTGTTTTAAAATGTATGTCAGTTAGTTAAACCCATATCTCGGGACTGTTGGTTGGACTGTTGGTTTACGATAACATGAGCAGTGGTAGTTTTTGGATGTTTTTATGTTGTAACAGCTACATGCAGGTTTGAACGTTAGCTCGCAAGTTTATGTTGCACAGCTAACATAAAGTCAGTGTAGGCTTTCTAAAAAGTGACAACAGACTTCACAAGCTTCAACTCGCTGACAAGCCGCACTAAGGTAAAACTAGCTTCATATGACTAATCAGAGTTTATACTGATTCCCGTCGGAATACATAGACTGTCTTTACTGGCGCTCTTGAGCTCTTCTATTAAAGGTAAGTAACTAGTAAGTTATTATTTTAAGCTAATAGCAGGCTTGTGTTGAATGTATGGCGGTGCTTAGTCATAACTTAATCTTTGTAGGTGATCATTTTATATTTAGATGCTACTGCTAAGGCCAGCCACAGCCATTATAATAAATGCCAGGTCTTGTCGCTGGTACAGGGTCACCATGTCTAAGGCAGAAAAAGTAGCCTTCATTGTGAAGTTTGTGGAAAGTGAAGGATCAAAAAAAGACTGTGCTGCCAAAGCTTATGAGGTAAGCTCTACTGCCTGGTCCAGTCTTTCTTCTAGTGTTTACTGTCTCTTTGTTTTACAAATTGGTAATCATGTTTGTCTCCGGTTTATTCAGGCCATTTTGGAGCTGCAGTCTGAAAAATATTTGAAAACCATCACAGAAGATGATGTTTTGCGCATGGATAAGAAAGACAAGTCTCTGTTTGTGTTCACCAGTTTTACATCTCCAGCCTTTCTTCACTGCAAGAAGGTTGAACTCTACACTTTTAAACAGTGAAATGTCACTCCTGAGGCTCTATCAGAGATTGACTCTTGTTTTTTTTATTTCTTGTGCAGCTTGGTTGCAGAATAGTGAGTCCACTGGTGGTGTTGTACTGCCTGCAGCAACAGCGTTGTGTCCCCAAAGCAGAGAAGCCTGTCTATAACATGGCCATGGCTGATGTCACCATTTGCTGCACCAGTATGGACAGAGCAATACGGGTAAGAGATCTGCTATATACATTTTAATAAAATATGAAGCACTGAGACATGTTTATGTCCATACCTTCTCTCACACTCCAGGAAGAGCTGATGGATCTGGTGCAGCTCATGGGTGGATGGGCCTATTCGGATCTAAACGTATCTGTTACACACCTGATTGCAGAAGAGGTGGGCAGTAAAAAGTACCTGGTAGCAGCCAGCCTCAGTAAACCCATCCTGTTGCCTACGTGGGTTAAAGCCTGCTGGGAGAAATCACAGGATAGGTATGTACTGTGATTTACATGGCTACATCTATTAAATGAAGACTTGTGTTTCCTGTTTGATACAAATTCACATTTTAAATCACTGTACATTTACAAAAACATGAATGGTGTCTCTGTACTGCTTTTCCAGTCTTTTCAGATATACAGACCTGCCCTTAGAGGACTACCTTTGCCCTGTGCTGCGTGGCTGTAGTGTTTGTGTGACAGGTCTGTCCAGCACAGAACGCAAAGAAGTACAAAGACTTTGTGAGCAGCATGGGGCCAACTACACCGGTCAGCTCAAAATGAATGAGTGTACACACCTCATTGTTAATGAACCAACAGGTAAGTCACCAGTATTTTTTAAAAAAATGATGTAATGCCAACATTTGTGCGTCATTGATTGTCATCGATCGTACTTGGTTGTAGGTCAGAAGTACGAGTGTGCTCGGAAGTGGAATGTGTATTGCGTGTCTTTGCACTGGCTCTTTGACAGCATAGAGAAGGGCTACTGTCAAGATGAGAGCAGGTACACTGTGGAGCGCAATGCTTCAAAAACCACTCGACCACACACTTCCACACCTACTGGTACCAACAAGAAGGACGGTGAGTCGCATTTGATAAGATGATAAAGGTTTTCCACAGTAATTCAGAACCTGTTTGTCTTTAATGATTGAAGAGTTATGTTTTTCATCTCCAGAGGGTCCGTCACTGTTGGGCTTGAGCAACATTTCTGTGAACACTAGCAGAACAATAAACGACACGGCTCTCACCGATAACGGCACTGTCAGCCACCTGGAAGCTCCAGACCCCATAGAGAGTCTGGATCTTACCGTGTGCCCTGCTGATGATTTATTGGATGGCTGTAAGGTAAGTCGATGGTCTGCAGTTTTCTTTTTATAGAGATTTTATGTATTTCCTCTTTCAATTCTGTAGTAGGAGTTAGTTGAGTCTATAAATGATAAACTTGAGGCTTTCTGTCATTTTGTGTTAAATGTCACACAGCTGTATCTGTGTGGCCTGCCAGGGAATAAACTGGAGAAGTTACGGCGTCTTGTAAATGCTGCAGGAGGTCTGCGCTTCAACCAACCCAGTGAGGAGCTCTCTCATGTGGTCATGGGCGAGCTGGACCAGGACCTCAATAATTTTCTTTCCAAAGCAACTCACAGGTCTGAACTAAAGAGCTTTAATAACCTTCATGATATTTATATCCTCTGTATTAATACAATAACTTGGAGATTCTAATGTTTCCTTTCATACCAAAATATGTTTGGTTGGACTGCAAAATAATTTAGACTAAAGGCTATTACACACTGAGAAATGGAGATTCTAGGTTTATCCAATTCTCAACAGGGAGAATTGCGTGCTTTGATCCAGGAGTCAAAGCTCTATCGTGGCTGCTTTTTGCCCACTTTAATATCCTTTCTGCATGTATTAAAACAGCAGCTTTATAGTAAAAAAGTCCAGATGCAAATGGGTCCATCACCCACTGACTCATTATAATACAAAAAGTAAGTCAAAGTAACCATTGAAGAACTAAAATCTTATATTAAACAAGAATCTGAAACATTTGTCTTTAAAATAGTCGGTCGTCTCAGCTCTTAAACACAGAATGTTGGAAAAAAAAAGTCTTGATGCATGCTCAATCATCCAGGTAAAATTGAAACTTAAAAAAAAAAGTTTATATTTTATCTGTCTAACATTTCCACACACACTTTTTCAATATAGCCTTTAAATCTTTCTCCCATAAAGATGACATTTAATGAGCTTCCCTGTACCCTTAATGACAAGTTTTGTCAGCATAGGTCAATAAAAATGTGGTTTGATGACCATTAGAACAGGGTCTTAAATCTTCAACTACATCCCAGCTTTTTGGATGTCAGCATTCTCAAAAAATTAAAAACACAAATATGAAAAAAGAAAGACAAGGATTAAGACATAATGTGGTTAATATATAATTTATGTTCTCTCTGTAATTCACAGGCCCCATGTAGTAACAGTAAAGTGGCTAATAGACAGCTTCTCAAAGGGCACTCTGCTCCCAGAAGCCAGCTACCTCCACCCTGACTGTCTGCCTCCTGCTCCAGCTGATGTAGTGGTGCCGGGTTACCACACTCCCAAATCCCGGATCTCAACTGGTCCACCTGCTGGCAGCCCGAGCACTCCGGGGAGAAAGAAAGCAGACGAGGATCTACTGTCACAGTACATGGATGATGACCCTACAGTGAGTAAGTATCTGTTGCTGACGGTGTTTGTATGGGATCAAGAGTCTGTATAAGACAGCTGAATGAATAAGATTCAGACTTGGGTTAGTTTTACATATTGGTACAGCTGCTCATATCCGTTTGTGTTCCAGTTGATATGCCGCCTCCACCACCAGCAGAGAGTAAAAGCAGGAAGTCCATTAGTACAACTGCAGAGCTCCAACCTGAATCCTGGGTACCAAACCACACTAATGGGACAGAATCCACCCTGCAGGAAGCCAGCGAGGCAGGACTGTTTTTCGGGAAACGTTTCCTTCTTGTGGGGTTTGGTACGGAGGCAGAGGCACAGCTCTCTCTGCTGGTGACAGAACATGGAGGCAAAGTGCTGATAGGCCGCTCCCGGGTTGTCGCAGACTATGCTGTGGTCCCTCTCTTGGGGTGCTCAGTGGAGGCCACAGTGGAAGAGGTGGTCACTGATACCTGGCTGGTAAGTTTGTTAATAGTGCTCCATGTTGTGAGAGTGCCTTATGCTTTTGATTGACCTATTTCTCTCATTAAACCTCAGGTCATGTGTGTGGAGAAGGAGTGTGTCCTGCAGCTGTCCTCCCACCCTTTCTTCACTCCTGTCCCAGTGATGGACGGACAGTTTCCTCTCAAAGATTGCGTCCTCTCTGTCAGCCAGTTCACCGGAGCAGAGAGGGAGTCTTTGGTGGAGCTTGCCAAGCACCTTGGAGCCGAGTATGACTACCTTACATGCACCAGTCGTTATGTTTAGGCATAATATCCATAAACATTAACTACTGCAGGAATGTTTGATTAAACTTTTAAATTAGCTGGTATTTGCATTCATTATTATGCATGAACACTCAATGTGAAGCCAGTTGCTTTGTGTTCAGAGCAGTAATGAGGATGAATTTCTGTTTTCTGTACATTTTTCTATCTGTATGTGCTCCTGAGCAGTAGGATGATACAGCTGTTTAATAAAAGAAGAAGCTGCCCTGGCCTGTGTGCATTGCTGTAACTTAAATTCACTTGCTCTGCTGCTACTTTATAGCCCAGTCCTGCTGCTCATTAGGAGATATGTGTGTTAAATCTTTAAATTTGTTTTGTGTCTCCTTGCTGCAGCGTCCAGGATTATTTTGTGCGCCTGGCCAACCAGAAGAAAGGCATGCTGGCCAGCACGCATCTGGTGCTGCAGAGCCCCGAGGGCACAAAGTACCAGGCAGCAAAGAAGTGGGGGCTTCCTGCTGTTACCATGCACTGGATACTAGAGTCTGCTCGAACTGGGAAGAGAGCAGAGGAGGGAAGATTTTTAGTTGATCTGCCACCCTCACCAGGTTAGATAACTAACTTTGCTAGATCTGTTTTATGATCTGTAATTCTCAACACACGATTAGAGTTATAAATTACATTAAATTAAGCTGTATGATTGAGTTTGGCTGGAGTTTTAAGAGGCATTCATTTGTAGCACCAGTTTGACCTGATTGCTAATGACTACCACCAGAGATTTTCCTGGCTCGGGATGGGTCTTTATAAGAACGATAGTTTAGTTTTTATTGGTTTTTAATTTTAGTTTAGTTTTAGTTCCAGTTCGCTTAATTTATTAAATTTATTATGTTATTAAATGTAATTGTAGACTCAAGTTTGTCTAGTGTGTCATTGCTTATTAATGAGACTGGCTGTTTTTATTTTGTTCTTCCACAGAGAGGGATGAAGAGAGTTTTGTAGGTGGTTCGCAGAAACAGATTATGCCTCCAGCGGCTCGTTCCTCTCCAGAAATCCCTTTGTTGGGTCCCCGGAGCGGTAAGGCTGTCACTCCTCTGGATTTAGGCCGCTTTCAGAGCAAAGTGTTCCGATCTGTTTTGGATGAGATGAAGCCCAAAGAGGACATCAGCACCCCAAAACAAAACCAGGAGGGTGGCAGAAGGAACCCACTACAGAACGAGGCCTCCCTGCAGCTGGACACCCCTTCTCGTTTCCTCAACCGAGACCAGCTCTTCAGACCCTCTTTTAATGTCAAGGTTGGGATTCACTGAGCACCTTACACTTCTGGCATTTCATGTTTGCTGATATTTGATTAATGTTTCTCTAAATATGTGTGTTTATATTATTTAGGATGCACTTGGAGCTATGGAAACTCCGGGTGGGGCATCGAAACCAGGGAAGAGAATTGAGACTCCACTCACTGATGTCATCAACAGGAACCTGAAAGTAGCGCTGGCTAATAGCACCCGCAATAATGTCTCAGAGATGCAAGCAGTCTCTGCCAGTCCCCAGCTTGCAAAGACAGCTGAGAAGGAGGTAAACACTAGTACTGCTATACAAATGTGTTAGAGCCTGGTGGTTACAGAGCCACAGCACATCTTAGCGATTATCAGTGTTAGATTGAAGTACACACAGGTCTTTATTTCCCAGTCACAAACATAACAACTCAAAAGAAAAACAGACAAAAACAATATGGTGTTTGCGTGTTAGAGTCCACGAAAAGAAGCCGGGCCCCTGAGTGGTGTTGTGGTCTGCGTGGGAAAGAAACTGAGCAAAATGCAGAGTGAACTAAACGCCATCGCTGCCTCGCTTGGAGCCGACTTCAGGTTTGTAAACTTTACTTAAGAGATTTTTATTGTATTTCATTTTTTTTAAACCTTTCAAATCCTGGTTCTATCTGTCGCCACTCTCCCTCTATTTCGAGCTAAGCATGCTTTCCCAGTGTCAGCATTTTAAAACCACAGAATGAGAATTAATGTTTGGTTTTATCTGTTTGTTCTTATTTTTTCATCATATGACTTTTAGAAATGACCGTTTTTCACTTTGATTTCCTTCAAGTCTGAGCAATAAATCAGTTCCATAAACTGGGCTTACATAAGGATTAATGCCAAAGTCCAAGTATACTGCTTCTAAATCATCATGACACCTGTACAAAGAATGGGTGAAATGTTTTGCTTACTGATCACGAATTATCAAAAAGTAACCCATCAATGTTGTAAGAAAGTCCTGGAAAGTAACACTTTATCAATTGATTTTATTTTTTGCAAATATGATGCAAACGGTACAAACATATCTTTGCTAACTTCTTTTCAGGTGGGCTTGTGACGATACAGTAACACACTACATTTACCAGGGCCGTGTGGGGGACAACACCCGGGAATACAGAGGAGTGAAGGAGAGAGGGCTCCATGTGGTCTCCCAGTACTGGTTGCAGGCGGTGGGTTTCCCAGTAGTGTAAACATCAGCGTTTTCTCACTGATTTCTAATCATTTGTGACAGCTGATTAAGTCTGCTGTGTGAAAGTGATGCTGTGTTCGTGTTATTTGAAGTGATAAAAGGTAGTGTAAAACACAGTACACTGTTGAAGCCCATCCCAGTATTTAGTGGGTAAGAGGCAGGCATCAGCTGATCTGCAGAAAATTAACACACACATGTTAGGAAACAATTCAGTCTTTAGTTTCTTTCAACCTGAGCACATAAACCATGCCTATAAAAGGTTCAAGACACATGCTTCTGTTTCCTTTGCTTAAACAAGCATTTAAATAAATTACGTCTTCATAAAGATTCACAAAGCTGCATTAAGATGCAGTTGATTTCATTTGGGTATTATTTGTATTCTCCTGCAACATTTCACCCGGGGGAAGCAATTAGCATCTCATCAACAAAAGCAGAATGCTAAATGAAAAACGTCTTTGATGTGTAAATTCAGAGGCATCGTCGTTTCAGTGGTGTGTCTCCTCATAATTGTTTTATTTAGTTACGTTTTGGTGTGTAGATAAATACTGTGTGCAGTAACGTGTCTGTTTTCGTCCTGTGCAGTGTGCTGATGAGCAAAGGCATGTCCCGGAGTCTCTCTATCCTTTCACCTACAACCCTAAGATGAGTTTAAACCTGAGCCAGGTGCCCAGCAACTCTCAGAGGTCACCGCCTTTAACACGAACACAACGCAAAGACATCAGGGAGACGAAGGAAGACGAGGTGGGTCTGATTTGAAAGTCAGAGTTAGTGGGGGACCTGTGTTGGTTTAGAATAGAATTTCTCAGGATAATCAGGATGTATTGTTCAATTAATGCTGGGATGTCACAATTATCTTTCTTTTCCTGTTGAATTGATCTTTAGTTTTCTTTGTCGCAGTTTGTGCACAATCCCACACAAGAAGCTGCAACCCAACGCCGTGTGAGTGATGGAAGCACAGACCAAGAAGAGATGAATGATAGCACAGAAAGGAGGGGTGAGTGTCTTTTCTGTTGCTGGTAATTAAATCCACTGAGCTTCTGCATGTACTTGAAACGAGTCTAAGACTCTCAAGGCTCACCACCAATCTGCAAATCTGTCCATAACTTCTGGAGTAATCCTGACAAACCAAGCCTGTCACAGAAGTAAAAGGTCTTCAGTATACATGGTTGTATATGAGGTTTTACATATTTTTTGCTATCCTGATATTTTAGAAACGCTAGAGATGAGAGAGAACCTGCAAAGACAACTGCAGGAGATCATGTCAGCCACTAAACTGACGACAGGGAGGCGTACCTCAGTCAGGCTCGCTAGGATGGGATCCGGAGGGGCAGACTCGGGCCCCCACACACCCGAAGGGAGCAGAGTTGGACGGAGCGGTAACAGACGGACTCTAGAAGCTCTGAGGTATGAAAGAAGCTGCTTATGCTAAAACTAAAAGAAGCTTGAATCTCTAAGGAATCTGGCAGCAGCTCAGGGCGTTTTGCAGAGTCCACTATAAAACATTTAAAGTGCTTTTTTATTTGTTTAAAAAAAAGTGGAAGGTGCTGTATGTATGTTTGGGTACAGAGCTGTGGTGACAGCAGAAGAAATAGTAAATATCATCATTTTACCTACAGAACTATGTTAGCAGCAGTTTGTGTTAAATTCAGGATCTAAACCATATAAATACCATAGATGGTATTTTTTTGGCTTCACATAGCTGACTGCTCTGTTGTGATTTCAGGGTTCCTCGAGAAGCAGCTATGGACATGAACACAGAGCCATCCCAGAGTGAGCAGATAGTTTGGGATGACCCCACAGCCAGAGAAGAGAGGGCCAAGCTCGCTGATAATTTACAGTGGCCTGGAAGCCCATCGCAGCACTCTGAGCCCCTCGCTCCTCCTCAAACTGCAGACAGCGGACCACAGCTAAGGGACTCCATGACGGACTCAGAGCTGGTAGAGATGGGTAAGAAATGACGATCCAGCTGCACCAACTGTTTGAAAGCGTACAATGGGCTAAATTAATGCATAGAGGGGTTTACACCTACCTGGACAGATAAAGAAGATTTTGAACTGTGAATCATGCAAATGAAAGGTCTAAGCTTTGGAAGGACGTAGAGATACGGTGAAGAAGTGGTGCATCTTAGTATAGCGCTCTCAAGTTAGTCTCAGGTCTATTTAAAGTCTGTGTATGCATATAATAGGGAAACACTGTTTCTGATATGTTGGTAACATTTCACCGTTGTCGCTCCCGCAGCTGCTTGTGACGTCATTGAGCAGCACATGAACAAGAAAGTCCTGACGCCTCCTCCCGAGGAGCCAGAGAATGACGTCCTCACTCCTGAAGCTCCCAGCATTGCTTTTCCTCTCGCCAACCCCGCAGTAGCACCAGAACCACAGGTGAAGGGTTCGAAATTTGCACTGACAACAACACGTGAAGCTTTAATCTGGTCTAAATGAAATTTAATTGCTCAGCATTGTGTAACACTTCTCTCCACTTTCCTGCGTTACGCAAACAGCTGCATGCTTGTGCTTATTCAGTTACATAATAATGAACTGATCATTTGTACTGCGCAGTGTACAATCTGTACGTCTCTTTCAAGCAAAGTACTAGTGCTAAAAGGTTGTTTATTTTTCTCAGGAGAAGAAGAAGGAAGAAAAACAACCTCCCAGATTTCAGCTGTCCTCCCTCAGCCCCCAGGAGCGCATTGATTACAGTCACCTCATAGAGGAGCTTGGTGAGTCTCCCATCTAATTAGCGATCTAACGCTGTTTCATCGTGCTGCAGTACAAAAGGCAGCACATCAGAGGCTGGAAGTCAGAGGAGCTAATCCCTGATGACTATAACTGAGGATCTGCCTCCAGGATATGGAAGTAGTTCCTCCAGCACTGTTTCCTCTGTCAAAAGAAGCATGACTCAGATCTTCACTGGTCATGACAAGTTATATCATTATTAAAACTTTCACACTGTATTTCTGCCTCAGCGCATCTTACTAGCTTAATAGCTTGACATCCGTTCATCTGCTAGGCTTTAAACTTGGTGGGTGTATTGCTGGGAACTGAAATAAGTGCAGCGTTGAGTTTGAGGTTGTTAGAATAAACGGTTGTCATATATTGGCTAAAAGTTCACTTCGTTACCAGCATTTCCCCTACAAGACGTGTTTGTTCGGCTGTCTCTTTGAGGTCATTTACTAACAGTAAAGCATTCTCAGTCCTCTTACACATGAGTTTAATCTTCACTAATTATTGGCAAACCGTAATCCAAAACTAAACCTGTTTCAACCAAACAAAAAGTTGCATTCAACCAATGTCTGCTACACTGATAATGTTGCATTTACTTCATCAGCCATAAATGCTGAAAAACCAGTCTGTTTCCACCGTTTTTGAGTTGCACATCTTCTCTTTCCAACCTGTAGAATATGAAAATACTCACTGGGGTCAGCGATCACATGTGAGGTCATGGAAAATGTGCTGTGATCCAACCTTTCGAGATCCAAACCAGTTTACCAGTTTAAAATAGGCGCACAGATGGTGACTATATCCATGGTGCTGGAAACATGTTATCAGAGGGTCTGATAGAGTCAGTGGAATAGGATAAACTTCATATTTATATTGCATTTTCATGCCATTCAGTTAACAGTGTTGCAGCCATAATCCCTGCACAGGCCAAGTGTACCATGTGTGTAGTTTTCTGTCTCTGTCTGTTGCTGTAGGTGGTGTAGTCTTGGATAAGCAGTCTTTTGACCCCAGCTGCACACACATCATCGTCGGGACACCCCTGCGTAATGAGAAGTACCTGGCAGCGATGGCAGCTGGGAAATGGATCCTGCACCGCTCGTACCTGGAGGCGTGCCGCTCTGTGGGTCTCTTCATTCAGGTCAGAATCCGAAGAGCAATCTTTGCCACACGTAAATATGATAGAAAGTCTGGGAATGTGGAATATAAGCGCTCGGATAACACCAATACTTTCAAGGAGAGTCCTTCATGCAAGTATCACCACACAGCCGTCATCTTAGGCTGTTATTTTAGACTAGACAAGGAACGGGTCACTTCTAATAAAAACCACAAAAAAGGCTTTCTTGACTTTTCCTCAAAAATCTCCAAATCTGTGATCTAGGAGGAGGAGTTTGAGTGGGGCAATAGCTCCATCCTTGACGCATTGCCCTCCATCACCTCCCAACAAAAGAGACTAGCGTTAGCCGGCATGCGCTGGAGAAAAAGCCTGCAGGGTCACTCTGAACACGAGGTACGAGCAGGCTCATACACACAATAAAAACAACGGCTCTGAGGCATTTTGTGTTCTATAAACAGGCATTTGTATTTTTCAGGGCGCCTTCAGTGGATGGACAGTCATGCTGAACATCGACCAGAGCAGAGAATCGGGATTCAGGCGGTTGCTGCAGTCTGGCGGGGCGAAGGTTTCTCAGTGCTTTTCTTTTATGAGACACATCCAGCAGTATGCAGTCTTTAGCCAAGATAGATTAGCATCCTAAAAGTGTCTTAAAACAGCAACAGCTTCAGTAGGTTGATATTTATTTTTTGATATAATCTTTAGAAATGTCTGTGATGTAAAATTTGGAATCCTTGATAAAACTGAGCTAGTGAGTCAAAAGAAAGCGAGGGGAAAAAACATAAGAGCTAAGAAGATGGGGCTGTTGTTTTAGATGGAGGTAAATAACCATCACAGCAGTATGCTGAAGGGGAAAGAATTGTGTTGTTTGCAGGTTTACGTTTGTCTGCTTCATTTGACTTCTTTCCACAAACACAGCAAACATCTGTCATTTCTCTGCAGGTCCTTCCTGGTCCCTCCCCATCCCTGTACAAAGAGGCCACACATCTTTTTGCAGACTTCAGTCGACTCAAACCCGGAGACTTCAGAGTTGATGTTTTAGAGGCTACCTCACAAGGAGTCACATGCCTGAAGCCAGAATACATTGCAGACTATCTCATGCAGGTTAGCAGGGCTCTTCATTTATATATTCTCAGCTGAGTCTGATGCTGAATTTCTCACTTGAAAGACGTTTGATGTCTTCCATGTTGCAGCCCACACAAAATTGAATGTTAAAGATTGATTTTTAGCAATGGCCTTTTTTCCCATCTTTGCTTAAGGAGCCAACACCACCCATCGAGCTGTACCACCTGGCTGAAGCTCCCTCTGAAGAAGCTCCAGGCACACCGTCACGTAAACGTAAAGCAGCAGCAGAGACCTCCAGGCTGAAAAAAAGCCGTGTGAACTGAAGTTAAATATCTTAAATATTTTCAACAATGTGAAGATGATTGTAAAAAAAAAAAATCCCTATTTTTTATGACCTGTATGAAAATAAAATAAATGTAGCACCTGTATTGTAATACTGCATTTTTCATAGAGCGCCCTGGAGCTGCTGCTTGCACCGAGAGACTCGGCTTGTGATGGATGAGTTAATGAACGTCTGCAGAAAATGTTGAGTCACGTTTTGTAATTGCATGCGATGCTACTCTCTGGCCTGTAGAGGGCAGTAGTGTGTCAGTGCATGCCTCAGGTCTGATTTCTCAGCAGCAGAATGTAAACTCAAGTCTCCCAAGTGCTGTTTTAACATTTATATATTTAATAACTTTACTTATTGTTTAGGATTTTTTTGGGGGGGTGGGGGTTAACCAAGCCTTCTATGATTTTTTTTTTTTTCCAAATGTCCTGTTGTAAGTGTGTGTTGTTACCTTTCTTTCTTTTGCAAAATAAAACCTGCCTGTGTATTTATTGAGAAATCATCCTGCCTAAGGCAGCTTATTAACTTAGTCTCTGACAAATTTGGTCAAATTGACATGTTTCTTGCCCTTCACTGGTTATAGCCCATTTGCATCATCTGTCGATCCCCCCTCCAGTCTAGTAAACACTAGATTTTGTTTACTCTGTTCATGTAGACCTCTGGTACACTGATGTGTTGCTTCATATAGCGTGCCAGCTGAGGTTTGAGGCCTCGTTCTCTCTCATAAGATGGTTAAGTGGTTTAACCTCGTAATAGATGGACCAGCTGACCGCCTCCCCACAGGTTCAGTATTTAGAAGTGTGGGATTAGAGGAGGAATCCTGACAGGGAGGGAAACATGACTCAGATCCCAGAGGGCATCTTAAGGTCACTCACAAAGTTTGGCAAGTTTCAAATTTTACAACCAATAATTTTAATGTTAACAACCAAACCGTATTTAATTAAGCTGCATATTATAGGGCAAAGGACCTGTTCTTGCACACCGCACATACCTGTGAGCTGTGAACAAGTCCACCCTTGAACAGTTTTTCCTACAGGAAAGGCAAGGGTTAAATTATCGTATAACTTAATATTGCTGTTAACTTTATGCCAGCATAGCCAATATGCGACTTAAATATCAGGGATATGGAAGATGAAGACTGCCAAAATAAAAACCCCAACTAATAAAAGAATGACAATGCTAAATTATAATGTATGAGGAAGGCATGTATAATGTAGCTTTGCACTGATGTTTAACAACTAATAACATAATTTAATACAAAAGTTTTTTAAAAAAACATGATAATGATAAACATAATCTGGCAAAAGAGCAAAAAAAAAAAAGCAGATAAAGCAACTCTCCCCCCCCCCCTCCAAAAAATAAAAATTAAATATAGAAGCGGATATATAAATTATGTAATGCTTACATCTTTTTATTTAATGTTGTATTTTCATATTTTGAGTCTTAGTTTTGTGAACATGCAAGCTGGAGATAAATGCCAGTGGAAGTGGAAATTTTGGGTTATTATTTCAAAATTTCAAGATTTTTGAGAGATTAACACGAAATTTTAACCTACTTCTACTTGGTAATCGATCAATTAATAAATAAATAAATGAAAAAAAAAACAATCAGCGTGGGAACAAGCTTGCATAGCCCTCAATAGGTGGAGAGCCACTATAAGTCCTGCACTGAATCACACTTTCAGCAGTGATGGGAAACATTTCAGTGCTTATTTATTAGTTTTTATGTGTTGTATCAATTTAGATCAAATTAATAGTTAGTTATGGTTTAATTAACTAAATGTTCTCACAGAGCTAAATCACGCCTGTAATGTACTTATTTTATCTGTCTGTAAACAACAGAATCATTAAAAAGCGATGTTTGCTAATAAGTCTATTAAACCAGTAATGAAGGCAGGATTTTAAGTGTTTCTTTCTCTCTTTTACACTTTGTTCAGGAGTTAACGCATCGTTTCTTAAACCACTGCAGCTCATAAAAATCCCGGAGCTCTGCAGCTGGACACGACAACAATATTAATATTCACAGGTCCCGCTCCAGGAAGTGTGGATGTCTGAAACAGTTTTCCATCAACAGGTGTCCCACAGAGGTGGACTAACGTCCCACTTTGCTGACTGGCAATTGGCCAAGAGTTCAGCTTCACTGACGTTTCACTGCGTCACGCGGTCCTCTTTCTATATGCTAACTTTGTGGGTTTCGTGTTGGGACGGGGGGTTTCAGCGCGACCCTGCGATCAGGGAGGAAAACTCTGCAGCAGTCCTCATTAAAATTCCCCGTCCGTACGCTCACCACGAGAACCTCCTGTGGTGGGTGGCACCGGCGTCCTGCGCGCCTCTTAATTGCGCATCAAGCATTAAGGGGAGATCACGGATCACAGTTCCATTACCCGTGGCCGCGGATTACGCTGCCTTGAGGCTGGGAGGGGGTTGCTTCACGTCCCGCTATTTACGGCGTTGGGGCTGAGAGAGGAAAGGTGGACGCAGAGGGGTCCAGAGGTCCAGCGAAGGGTGGCGCCCTGCGCATGTTGTAGTCCAGCGCCTGGACGCACAGTGCCGCTTCCCAGGGGCCGGGGGACCCACAGCGACACGGTCGGCTCCTGCAGTCCGCTGCCTGGGCTCCACTGGCTTCTCGCTGCAGCTCATGATTCGGACATTTCTGTGCGGGGACTGGCAACATGTGCGCCCGGATGGTGTGAAGTGTGACACGGCGGCTTTTGGGTTGCATTTCACTCGGATACGCCGAGCAGGCTGCCCGACGTTACGGCGCACCTTGTGCAGTAGGTAAGTCGGCTACATCTTCATCCCTGTACTTCAGATTACACGCATCACCCTCCAGCTGCTCTGCGCATCCGGCGTGTTTTATTGATCGCTCTTACCTCTGCTTATTGATTATGTTAAACGTCCGATTTGTTGAAATCTGCTCAGGGTTTCCGGGCAGTTATGAGCAGCGGTGACAGACACGAAGGTCTGGGCTTCAAATCACTGTCAGTGCTGCAGAACATGTCACTGCAAGATATCCTCATTCATGCCCTATCAGCTCAGAGCATCAATAATGCATTGCACGATGTGAATATTGATATCAAGACTGGGAAATGCCATCGTCAGAAGTTGAGCTCGCGTTGCTTTCTGGAAGAATCATCATGTAATTGAGGAATAGTTTTTATTTATTTATTTTATTCAGTGTGATCTTAGGGGGCTTAAGAGGCTTGAAAATCATCTTAAATGAATGAACATTACCACCTAATAAAACATCTTTCGAGGGTTTCAATGGACTTTTGGTGACACTTAGTTCTTGAAGAGAGTACAGACTGATTTCTCCAGTTTTTTTTCTTGGATAAAGTTTGTGAAGACAATAAAAGCCACGAGTCTTCCAGTCTGATCATCTCTGTCCCGAGTGCTTTATTTGTCAGGCAACATGGACAGAAACAAAGGAGATAATAGAAGAAACTCTCTTAAAATGCCATAGTGCCAAGAACAAACTGCATCACCAAATACCCCAGGAGTGTGGTTCAGCTTTGTTCAAGAACAGAGGGTTCGTATAGAGAACAGTTTAAAGTGTGTGCTAATTGAACCTGCCGGCCACTCTCCCCATTGTAACGGGAATGTTTGGTTGCTCGTCCTCCACAGAAACCCCCCACTCCTTTGTTCTGGGGGGACAATCCTCCAGTGCCATGTGTGCAATGGTTTGGGGGGGAGGGAGCAGGGTCAGCAGGGGTATTGACATCTGCGGCTGACAGCTTCCTCAGAGCGAGCTGACATGCTGTGATACCATGAATGGGTATTAGGAAACATATGAGCAAAGCACTTAACACTAATGAGGACATTTATTCTTTGTCCACGATGCTTGGGCACCAGTTTTACACAATACTGCTGTTTTTGTCATTTGTCTAATGTAACTAGAAGTAAGGACAGCTATTCGTGTCACGCAGTCACTCAGTTTAAAGCTTGGCTTCATTTAGCATCAAGAGTTCAGAGACCTTTTATTTCTCAGCGTTTTTGGACTTAATTAACCGATTGATTGTAGTTAGAGGTTGATGTTAAAACAACTTCAAGTTTTAGTCACAGTATCCCAAATCTAGTGCTCAAACTGGGTAATTAATTGATCTGTTAACCTTCATATAACCTGAATTATTAGTACAGCATTGTAGTAGATCAACTGTTTGTTGTTTTGAGCAATTTGGGGAACAGTTGTTTAGATATTTGAGCTTTCTTCTTTTTTTCTTTTCGCCTCGTATTGTCAGGTCTTATAATATTAGAAGTGATCACTGTTGTGAACTGAATTGAGTAAGCGTCTTAAATCTGCAGTATTTCTGTTGGCCAATAGAGTGGCGACTACTCTGGTTACAAAAAGCAGTCATTGTTTAGAAGTTTACAGGAAAATTCCTCTGGTGTTCACTTGATCAAGACCTCAGGAAACACCTTTCCAGTGAGTTTATGCTATCACAAGTTTGACATCTTATTTAACACAACAGGATATACTTTCTTTTTAAAGTAAAATAGATGATTAGTCAACGTACAGTTTTAGGGTTTGAGTAATTCTTATGCTAATATTGCACTGAGTTTGCTCTGTTCTTGGCTGTTCTTGGCTAGGAGGTGATATAGACTTAAAATTATATCCAGGTATTTAAAGGAAATAATGATTTTTATGGTTATGTGGGAAAAAGGACTGAAGGGTGTTTTATCAATGGAGTTATAGTTGCAAACAAATTAAAGTACATTTTTCTTTTACAGTGAGCTACTGTGATTGATGATAGACTACTTAGTAAGTGTGAGTCTATCAAGGTACCAGCAGCAGCATTGTAGTGCAGTAGTAGTGACACAGCATAAGTTTAACAGTAACTAAAGTAGCTTAACCTTGTACATAATGAGGAGATGCACAATATTATCACATAATAAAACAGAAAAAAAGGGGAAAAGTAAACGTATGGCATCGCTGCATCGTTGATGTTGTCATATGACACCTTTATCAATGGTTATTATGAGTGATATGATATAGCACAGCCCTGTTTCTCAGTCCGTATCTTTACTCAGAAGACAAAATAGTTATGGCCTGATTGGGGCTCTAAAATCAGAGCCTACAATGGGTAATGTCACAGTATATCTTTTATGTACAGTCTTTGCTAAAACACCAAATATTGAGAAGTAAATTTAGCCATTTTTCCATCTGTTCTCTGTTTTTACTCTGTCATTCATGTTTCTGTCACATGCGACTGCTCAAAGGTAGAAAGCCTCCAGAAACTTGTTCAAATACATAAACTGCAAACAATAGGTTACATGACAGGTTACCGCCCACAAATCCCGCCACTTCTTTCTGATCCCTGTATTATTATGAAGGTCAAAGTGTCGGTCATTTCAACGCCTTTCTACTCCTATCTGCTGTCAACTTTAGAAGGAACTTGCAGTGGCCAGGAGCTGAACAGAATCCACAGCTACTTTCTTATCAGAAATGTCAGGAAAAGCCAACATTAACACCGAAAAACAACCAGAAAATATCAGCAATCACATCCAGAGCTGCACACAAATTTATCAGGGAGTTTCCTGGGAAAGGGACATCTGGTTTCTGACTCTTGCAAACTGCAGTCAAACTGATGGGAACGTTTTAAGGGAATGTGGCTATGATGGTGTGAGCTGGTCCTGTACTTGTAAGCAGGCGTCTCTCATGACTGGTAGAGAATGGTACACTATGAGTTGGAATGCAGCCCTCATGGGCCCCCTCACGCTGCACATTATGTGTTCTAAATGGACTTTGCACCTTCCTCCAGTCTGACAAAACAGCAAGTGGCCAAAACAGGATTTTACCTTAGCAAAGGAAGGAAAGCCAGCCAGCTTGCGCCTGTGTTTCTTTTCCTGTGTTCTCTAAATGCCATCCAGTATTAACGAAGGCCCCTTAGCTACTTTGGAAATTACTTTCATTAAACCAAGAGGGGGATTCATAAACAGGAACTGCAGGGGAAGGTGGCACGCTGAAAGAAACCAAAAGCGGCTCTATTCAACCTAGAAGAAAAATAAAGTTTACCCCAGAGCCGGTTATGATCCTATCGGTTAAAGAGTGCTCCCATAGGACCAGAAGGAGACGGGGCTCGAGAAAAACAGCCTGACTTCTAAATAAAAAAAGAAGAAAGGAAAGAAAAAGCGGCTCTCTTTCAGGGTGTTGACATTTGAAATCCAGCATACTGTATACAGTAGTATCAGAACAGGCTCTATTTGCCCGCTGGGGGGGTTCGAAATGAATAATATACCATGTGGTGCCTCAGGTAAACAAAGGGTTTCAGTTCTTGGCAGCAGCAGAAGACCCACCTGCCCACAGCAAGCAGAGGTCACAGGAAATTCAAACAGAATGGTAATGAATAACTAACCATTACGATGATTAAAGGGGGGCGATGGGCACGGGGAGATAAGTGTGTGGGGACCGTCCGAGCGTGAGGTGTTTACAAGAGGAATTCCTCGCATTCCTCATCTGCAGTCATGCCACTCCAATCTGGACCTCCACCCACTGATCCACTGATGGTCACCCTCCATACCAAGAGGGACCCAAGGGGCGTAAAAGGGTCCATAAGCTCTATCAAAGTTAAAAGCTGCTGCGAATGTGTTGTGTAAGAGGGGTTAACGATTTTTTAGGAGCGTTTGATGGCGTCCGGAGCACTAAAAGCTCCATAAACGAAAAACGACAGAGAGAATAATGGCAAAATCTTTTGTTTTCCACACAGTCAGTCTACTGCAAAATGATGGTGCTTTCAGGGGTTTTTAGCTTGATCAACTTTGTTTGATAGCTCTGCATGTTTAACATCCCCAACAGCAAACGTGCTATTTTTAGACCAGCTGTCAGATTGGCTCTAGGGATGAAAATGTTGGTCTGTTTTTCAGTCCACAACAGTGCTCAAGACTGAAATATATCCAACACTGTTGTAAGGGTTGTCGTAAAATCGAGTTCAGATATTCATTGTTCTCAGCAGATGCATGCTAATCACTCTGAAGATGTCCTGCTATTTACTCCAGTGTTTCTAGAACCTAATGAATTTTGTCATCTATGTCAAAAAATGCTGTAAAGTGCTGTGTCAGATAATCTGTAATAAATGATGGACGTAGGTTTTGTGTCTTAAAAAGTGAAGCCAGTTCTGAACTTGCTTAAATCTCCATTCTTCTAAACATCCTGCAGGGGATAAAAAATGAAGTCTAATAGTAAAGAAGCCTAAAGGAAAACAATCATTCCTCTCAGCTGATCTGTAAATATTTTCTTTATGAGTTTTATGATCTCAGTTTTTGGTTTTGAGTCCTGCTGAATGCAACATTATATTCATTTTTGCAAAATATGACCTTTTTTAGAGCCACTCCTTAAAGCTAAGAACAGGAAGCTTAGGATACAATTCACGTGGGCTCACCACAATAGGACAATGGAAGAGTGGAAAGGCGTTCCATGGTCTGAAGTGCCTTGATTTCTGCTGTCTCATTCAAATATTATGGTCATAAACAACATGAAAACATGGCTCCATCCTGCCTTGTATCAATGGTTCACATTGCTGGTGGTGTAATGTGTGAGGGATATTTTCTTGGCACACTTTGAGCCCCTTAGTACCACCTGGGGAGTATTGTTGCTCACCATATCTATCCCTTTATGACCACAGTATATCCATCTCCTGGTTTCTTGAACGTGACAATGAGTTCACTGTACTCAAAAGGCCTCCACAGTCACCTGATCTCAGTCCAGTAGAGCACCTTTGGGATGTGGTGGAACAGGAGACTCTCATTATGGAGGTACAGCAGGCAAATCTTCAACATCTGTGTGATGATTTCATGTCAACATGGAGCAAAATCTCTGAAGAGCATTTGCAGTATGTTTGCAGAATTAAGAAGGTAAAAAGACCCAGTAATAGCAAGGTGTACCTAATAAAGTGGCTGATGAGTTTAGTCTTGTTGGTGTTTCCCCATACTTTGCCACAAAGGTTATTTAATATAGATTTAGTCAATATAAAGTTGTAAGAAATCTAAGAAATGAGGCATATTTGTTCATAAGGTTCATAACTCTGTTCTTTACTCCTGCAGTCTATACGAGTGTTTTATTTTTTCCACGGTCAAGTTCTTTAAACGACGCAGTTGCTCAGCATATTTTGCTCTTACATAATCCTGTTTGAACAGCGTTTGATTTTCTTCGGTACCATCTGAGAGCCTCTTTAATCCAACTGTCTCTCTGTCACATGCAAAATAAACTAGACGCAGAAGAAGGATCCCACTTTGTTAAACCCACATGTGAAAAGTG
Organism: Haplochromis burtoni; assembly: GCF_018398535.1. Lineage (NCBI taxonomy): Eukaryota > Metazoa > Chordata > Actinopteri > Cichliformes > Cichlidae > Haplochromis > Haplochromis burtoni. The sequence goes on from NW_024582419.1 coordinate 1,074,009, forward strand.
AAACATCGAGAGGTGCGATCAAGACGCCGAAGGTTTGTGGTTTAGGATCAATCAGCACATTTTTTTTAATGCATTTCAGATGACTGGGGCTAATAGGATTATGAGAAGTCCTGGGGGAGCTGCATGTTAGTTACAATACTAGAAGGTGTCAGCCCAGTGATTACCAGGTGTGAGGCTCACCTATGAGGATTAGTCAGAACCTCTAATGGATGGCAGGTTGTGACCACGGATAACAAGGAAGCAAATCGCAGCCCTGTCGTTGTGGAAAATGCTTTTCCACCAGGTTAAAAAAAAACGGAGGTTCTAGTTTCCTTGGCAACTTCTTGAATCTGAATATGTGCAAAAGCAGCTCTGAACTTCTTGCACCACCAAAAAGCATAAAGATCCTCTGATTTGGAAATTGCTAACCCGTGTCAGTCTGACTTTGAATTTCTTACATTGTGTGTCCTTTGCTTCTTATCTTCGCCTCAAAGCTTTTGAGCACGTAATCAGTTAAAAGAAACCTTGTCTACCAGCCAGACTTGTCTGATAGAGGCTGCAGATTAAAGTGGCACCATATGCTTGGGAATGAAGTGCCCCCTCCCACTGCCATGCTAGAGCTTATTACTGGGCCCCTGTGTCACTGTCAGCAGCTAATTGTTCTTGTGGATTGAGGTGATGAGGGGGAACAACTCCCCTGTCTTGTCCTAAATGCCGGGTCATCTTTACTCTTCTTGCTCTGCAAATCAAAGCATTTCCTTGTCCAAACACACAATATGTGTATTTACAGCCAGCTGCCAGGCCTAGCACTTACACTACCCTTGTTCAAAATGCCTGCATCTAAGCAGAGGGAGCCAGGAAAAGAAAAGCTCCGGAGTATATAAAACCGTTGCTTTCTTTCTATGCCCTGACCATGCCCCATATGGCTCATTTCATGGATGCTGGAGAGTCTGATTGAAGGGCTGAAGAGCAGAACTGATGTTCTTTATACACAGTTAGCAAAGTGGGAGCCAAGTCTGGAGCAAGGTTGCATGAGGGAAAAGGAAATATGTAGGAGATAGGAAAATGATTTGTTCGAGTGTAACAGAGTGCACTTTGTGCCACATTGTGCTTCGTGACAAAAGAACAGGAAAGATTTCTTTCCAAAGAAACCTTAAGGTTATATCAGGGATTTCCACCATTTCATACAAGTACCCCAGGGGGCACCTTTGCAGCAGCTAAGCAGTATATGAAAACATTAAATCAGCTAATCGTAAAATGTGGACCTTAAAAAGTTTCAGCAGAAATGTTAACAGTTAACGAAAAACAATGGTAAGTAAAAGACAAACAAATATTAAAATACATGAGTAATACTAGTCAGTACTGTTAAAACAGTTAATACAGTTCCAACACTGGTAACAGTATATCTGTAATCTGTTAAAAAATGTGCGAAGAACTAACTGTCAAATGTTTTGGCTACAGATCAGCAAGAGAACAAGGTGGCTACATTTAATGGTTAAGTACATGAAATACACTGTTGTGCAAAAGTCTTGAGCCACCCCTTGTTTCTTTATATAGGTGCAGCGATTTATTGAAACATGAAATACAGTCAAAAAGGCAAAAACAGAGTTTGTACAATTCTAATGAGCCTGAAAGTCAACGTGACCGCCTTCATTCTTCAACACAGCCTGAACTCTTCTAGTCAAGCTTTCTTGTCATTTCTTTATGTAGTTTCAGGAATTGTTCTCCAGACTTCTTGAAGGACATTCAAAGCTCTTCTTTGGATCTTTGCTGTCTTTTGTTCAATTCTCTGTCAGGATGATCCCACACTGCTTCAGTAATCCTAATGACTCATAGTATTTCATGGTGTTTTTTTCTATCCAGGTATGTACATTTTCTTAAGAACATGTCTTTCACAATCTGCCACTTATTCAAGTTTTCAATTAATAGTTTCTTTTCAAATCATCTTCAAAATTACAAAATATACAGTTAAAAATACAATTCAAAATGTAAAACTGTTATATGCTATATATAACGATATGACTGGTTTATCCCTTGAATCAGGTGCGTTTTTCACTTTGAAATGATTCACAGGTAAGGATTAAGCAGCTAATCAGACAAAAAAGCATTCTCCTGAAAATGGTCATGTACAGTAGAAGGACTGGACTGAAAAAGAGTGGAAAACCATAAAAGACCTTTAAAAAGATTAGGAGAAAGTCTGGCATGTCCTCCTTCCTTTAAAGAAATGAGGGGTGGCTCAAGACTTTTTTACAGTTTTGTACAACTGATGAAAATCAGTAAGAATAACACTGGAATTGGTTTATACAGACAGCCAACAGTTCAAAATTTGAACAAAGCTATGGCGAGTTTGCCTCTGATGTCCTCTTATCCAAAGGTGTCACAGGAGCTGACATTTCATTGTAAGCTAGTCATTAACCACCTCTGGGAGAACGCCTCAAATATGAAAATATCAGCACTTGTCACCCACAATTAGACAGAGAGGCTTATACAGTTTCCTTCCATTCTCTCCCCCCATCTGCCTCTCTAGGCTCGGAGATTTGTGTCTTCAGAGGCTAAAAAGCTGCCTGGTAATCTGAGACAGCATTAATAGAGAATAAGATGGAGCGAGGCGACCCCACAAATTAATTACTATACACAGAGCGGCAAAAAACAAACAAACTGTCAAGTGACACAGTGGGATTTTGTTTGTTTTGTGATTGTGTTTGTTTGTGAATGTGTTTGTGATGCTGGTAACGGTGTCAGGTACATCACCATGGAGACTGTGGCTTTATTGTGTGGGGAGGATGTTGATGCTGGAGCTGGCAGCAGACAGAAGCAACGTTGTAGCAACAGCAAAGTCTGACTGGACAGCAACTGGACAGATATCAGTTTTGTTTTTTTATAAACAAGGCCCGTTTAAAAAAATTGATGTGGGCCTTGCCCGTCTCTCACATTTCCACCCCGACAAATTGAAGGCCTGGGACCGCTCGCCCACAAGATCCATGTTCACACCCAGATTATCTCATATACAGAATAGCAGTGCAGTGAATGAAAGGCAGCACGAACCCAATGAAACTGCCGCTGAAGCTGCTGGAACGACTCCCCTCCTCTCATCCCCTCTGCTCCCTCGCAAAAGAGGAGAGTGAGGGTGTCCTTTGGGGAGAAGGGATGACTTGACGTTTTGGGTTTGTCAGAAGCCGCAAATAAATTGGACTCACTGGTCGCTCCACGGGCTGTTTGGGCTGTAAACACACTGCAGCTCGATATGTCAAACATGCTGTAGTAACTGCAGTTCTTTTTCTGCTCCCTTTCAGCGCTGTAATGAGAGTTTATGCATCTGCTGCTGCTGTAATAACCATATTTTTCTTGTTTCCTCTGCATAATGTGCTCTTGCAGGACCATATGTATGTTTTTGTAAATGTAGGCTCTGTCATTTTATAATCCTAAAATCTCTCTATTGGCTTAGGCAGCACGTGTAAATACAGATAACAAGATATCAACAAGAGTTATACATTCCTTTAGAAATTAATGCATTCGAACCCCTGTGTGTTGCAAACATCTAATCCATTATACAGTAAGTTAATTGTATAGTACTGTCTTCTGCACTGAGTCTGGATGTTAACTGCTAGTGAATGCGCAATGGGATTTTATTTGAACTGAGCTGCACAGACATAGCTAAAAACAACAACAAAAATAACCATATAAACAAGTATTTGGCTCCTTCATTTTCATAGTATTTTTACATGACTGTTTCATTTCCAAACATCTGAGGCTCTATGATGTCTCCCATTGGTTAATGAAGTCCTGGTCCGGGCGTTGACGATGAAAATTTTAATGAAAATTTGTTAGCCAATGAGCAAACCCTGTTTATCTCCTTCTCTATAGAGATATAGCAGCACAGAAGTTTAAGATGCAATTTTAAAAGGTAAAATTAAAATAAATATTAAAGCAGTATGTTATGAGCACACATCCCAAATCCCCTCTAAGCACTTGTGGGAGCATTTTGAAGTAGGAAGAGTTTATCTCAGGTCCCGCCCACTTTGCGCCGCCAGCAGTTATTTGCCCCGTTGTTGAATGCTATTCGTTTTCTACAGTCTCCGGACGCTCCGTCGCTGTGGATCGCTTCCAGGGTGGATGCTGCTTTGATGTCTCCGGTGGGGACAGAGACAGCATGTTTTATTTAGTAGGACTTTAAACTAGTGAAATGAGCCCAGGAAGTCAGGAAAGTGTTTGCTGAGGTCAAAGAGTAAGGGCCCGAGAGCCATTTTCTCATAGACAGCCCGAGTTCGTTTTTGAAACCAATTAATTGGCCATTTAAAAAAATGCATGCTAAATCCACTCACACAGGCTTCTCCTTTCAGACCAGGAAGATGCAGCATCTTTTATACACAGTCTATGGTCCTAGCCCTCCTCTGAAATGCGATGCTAAAGTTATATTACAAGCATCAAAATTATAGAACAACCAGCAGCTACGTTGGCACCAAGTCCCTGCAGCTGTAGCGATTCTCAATATCATCCCTGGGCTTCTTGTGTGTGAATATTGAAGCATTTGATGGCTGAAGCTTCTTTGCATCTTTGCACTGCTGAACATAGTTGGTCAGCTGCCCGTTTGTAGCTTCATGTCACTGACTTTATCGAAAATGATTTGAAGCCATTCTGCATTGGTAGTGTGAAGTGGATGTTTTCTGTATCCACAAGAATGCGAGGGTCGTGATTAGACTCGTGGACGCCTGCAAGCTCTTCAGCTTTTTGTGACAACACAGTTATACTAAGTAGCATGCTAAGGAGCATAGCAAGAACAAGGTATTATAACAAGAACAACAAAGCACCTGTGGTTTTTGCAGCTGTGTGTGTACACAGCATAATCCCAACCTTAGAGGGCAACTGGCTCATGTGGGAGGCCTGTCAAGTAATTCAGTTCACTCAGGCCTTCCAGGTTATAAAAGCTGGACCATTTCTCTGCCTCCTCTCCTTCCACCTGGGTTTAATTTTTTGTGTTTGCACTCCAAAGCGCAGATGACATTTATTCATCCATTGACTATTTGCATTGCTGATATTGCTGAGGCCGACTTCCACAGCTTAAAACACGTAAATGTAATTTACAGACTGTAGTGAATGTCTGGAATGTGTAAGAAATTTATAGTTTGGTTTGCATGTTTTAGATTATGGTTAGCTGTGTTGTTATAGTTATCAACAGAAACAATGTGCAAAAAAACCACTGGAATGGTCCTTTAAATTGAGACGCAAACAAAGCTTTGTCATTAGTGGCAAACAATTCCTCTCCCGCACAACTGTCAACACACAAACTCCTAAAATAATGTCCGTGAGGTTTGGTTGCCACCTCTGCCTTCCCCTGGGGACTCGCTCCATTCTTCACTCTTCAACTAATAATAGATGCTACTGCTCATGCCGCCATATTGTCCCATGTCCGGCATCACAGAGAAGAGAGAAGAGGTGGAATGATGGAGGCAGAGACACGGAGACACCTACAAATTTGCTCCCAGCCCGCTCGGTTTCCCCGCGGGGCCAACCATCTGACATTTAACTACGCTAGCTGTAAACAGGCCACTGGAATGCCATTGACATTCATTTTGTCTGGAGCAGTTTGTTTGCTTTTGTCACTCTCCTCATTGGTAAGCCCTGGGATTTTCTTCCAAAAATTAAATGCAAGCCCAGAGCAGCTAACAACGACTAATATCAATCATTTTGTTCACTGGTCATCAAAGGAGTTCATGAGTTATTTTGGTTGTTGTGTACATATAAAGACAAATATATACTGATACTATTCCAAAAATTATACATTTAGATTTAGGTGTGCAGAGATCAGAACTCAAGCACCTACTTGCTGGTAAATTATAGGTATTTTTCACAATATTCAGCCCTGAAAATATGTAAATATGTGGAGTGAGCTGAACATACTTTAAAAAAACTGTAAATTTGCTGTTTTTATGTCATTACTTTGGCAGAAATCTTGACCTAACTTAAAATCTCTACTTACAAAATCATTGTTAAAATGAAGCAACTGCTGCCCCAGCTCCACTGCATGGATGAGAGGCACTTATGTAAATTTTTTACATAACCTCATCCAAGGTCAGAATGACATCTGAGCAACTCTAAAGGAAAAACCTTAAATTTGTCTAATCAAAAGTGTAAATTAGAGAGTAAGCCAGTACACTGACTAAAGTACTGGCTGTATATGTATCATTTATTAAACCGATACTTTACTAGATTAATTAACTGGCCTATAAATACTGGAAACTGGATGTCAGAGATCTTGAAGCTGAAAACAAAAAATGTATTGAACTAAATCTTGTGTGGAGGGAAATCACTATGAATCATATAAATTAGGTTTTGATTCATGTTAACCTGCTTCATCCATCCCAAAGCCAGTTATGATGTGTGTTTGGGATCATTGTCCTATGGGGAAACCCAACTGTGCCCATTAACCATTTAACTGTTGATTTGAGGTTAAGTTGAAGAATTTGGAGGTAGCCCTCCTTCATTATTCCCTCCACTTTGTGCAATGGTGCAGTACCACCGGCATGATGCTACCACCACCATGCTTAACAGTTGGTACGGTGTTCCAGAAGGATCTGACTTGTCCAAGCGAGCAGCTGCACATTTTAGGCAAGCTTGAAGGTATTTTGAAGCAAGATCTTCCTTCTTGGTCCATACTCTACCAGTTCATGGCAGGCTTGAGCCTTGGTGGTTCGTTTGTTGTTCACAGTTTGGGTGTTTTTCCAGATCCAAACTGTCTTTTTGATGACTCCTCATGAAAGTTGCCATTCATGTCCAGCAAACAAACCTCTGAGTTCAAAGTTTAATGACAAATTTATCGCAGTATAATTTTTTTGATTAAAAATCTTGTTTATTCCTCCAGATACTTAGTTACAGTCGCTTGTTAACTATTTTCGTGTAGATTTTTCTGTAATTTGTCACTCGTTCCTTATTTGTCTTAAAAATTTATGATAATCCCGTGTAATTATCCGATGAAAACAGCAATCATTTTTTAAACATTGTTAATTTTCTCACCTGTTTCATGTAAAAACTAAGAGGCGTGGACCATCTGTGGTTCATCACTTAATCATAAACTGTCTGAGGCACCCGCAGTTCTTGCTCCATCCCTTGTTTTTAACCACTTCTTCATTCATAATAAACACTGCTGACTGTGTGAGCAGGGGTGTTGCAGATTTCATCCAAACCACGCAGAGTCTGCCTTGTTCCTCTGCTGTTTACCTATTCATTAATTCAGCCATGAATAATGGCACGGGAGAACCAAAGCACCTCATCCTCTGGTAATTAAATGTCTATTGGTGAGACATTTTTCTCCTGGAAAGCATTTTTAAAACTGTCACATGTGCGCATACACACACTCTGAGAAGCTGCCGGTGGGTGTCCTGGGCTGGCGTTGGTAATTAGCATGCTGAGTGGTTGCACTGATTGCTTCATTATTTTTCAGATTGGCATCAGCGGGAGATATATGATGGATATTGTTTGAGTGTAATCCATCCTAAAGCCACTTATACAGTACGTGCATCAATTTCTTCAGTTGTTGATGTTGCTTCACACCTATAGGAACAAGCCCATGTATTTAAAAAATGTTCCTCTAAGGCGCTTGTACCCTAATCTTGATCCTCTTGCGTCAGGTTAAATGGAGCTCCAAACCTCAGTGAAAATAACCACCATCATTGTGTTACTCAGCACACGGATCATGTTATAACTTGTGCTCTCTTGGTTTGGGGTGTTGGAGTTATGAAAGCGAGGCTTATTAGCAAGGCTCAGATCCTGTGTGTTCTGAAGAAAAAATCAAAATGGTTTCAGAATAATTGGCTTGTTTTGTTCACAGCACTTCGGCCTGACACTGTAAGCAGGACAGCAATTATCAACCCAGTTTCACAAGGATTATTTTTGTCTACGAAGAAAATAGTGGCTGCGTGTAATTGGACATTTTAGGCACACAAAATTGAGAATTTATAAGGCGCTAGATGTTTCATGAAGGCTTTAGTGCAGTACATTTTATGCTTAAGTGTTTATCTAATAGACTATTGATCAAAAACAGTCAATTAATAAATGCAAGATAGAGGTTTCTATGGTAACATCACCCATTTATTTGTGGACAACTGTATTTGAAGCCTGAAGGGTGTTATTTTGGCCATTGCAGTATTTTTTTTTGGACCCAGACTTGAACACATTTTAACTTAAAGGTTAAATGTCAAGTTATTAGCTAATGCCAGTTAGCTGGTTAATAAAATGCACAAAGTATGCATGCAACACAGATAGAAATATCTGCTACTAACCGGGGATAGAATATAGTACTGTGCAAAAGTCTTGAACCACCCTTCATTTCCTTATATTTTGCTTTGGAGAATTGGGAATGTTAAAATGTGCAGACATACAGGACATACAGTATGTAAAGCAAAAACAATGTGTTCACTTCTAACAAGCTTGACAGTCTGTATTTGGAACATTTTTATCCTTTAACACAGCCAGAAATCTCTTAGAGAAGCTTTCCTGTCATTTCTTTAAGCAGGCTTCAGAAATATTTCTCCAAGCTTCTTTAAGGACCTTCAAAGCTCTTCTTTCTAGTTGTTTCTGTCATTTGTTCTGTTTTCTGTCAAGATGATTCCACACTGCTTCAGTGATGCTGAGGTGCAGACTCTCGGGAGGCCAATCCATGACTGATTTTGTTCCACTTTGTGCTTTTCTCCATTGGCAGTTGTTTTTTGAGGGGGGCATTGACATACAAAAAGTAAAGCTGTTCCCAATCAGATGCATTTGAGATGGTACTGTATGGTGGATCAAAGTCTGTTGGTTCTTTTCTGTGTTCATAATTCCAACATCACTGGGTGAAATGCAGCCCCAAGCTAAGACAAAGCCTCCACTGCGTTTTACAAATAGCTGTAGAAACTCATTGTTGTACCGCTCTCCTGACTTCCTCAACATATATAGCCAACTACAGATTTCAACCAGATATCTCAAATGTGGATTCATCATTCCATCAGCGCTGTTGCCACTGATTTTCAGTCCAGTTCTTGTATATTATATTGCATATCTGGCATACCTTAAGTTTACTTCCTGTTTCCCTTCTTTAAGATTGGCTTCTTGGAAGCCACCAACTGAGACCATGTCTGATCAGGCTTCAGTGAACAGTAGATGGATCAACTGAACACGACTTTCTGATATTTTTCTGCTGGAGAAATGACAAGTATTCAGCTAAAAGCTCTTTAGGAATCATTTTGTTGGTGGAAAAACACAATTGTATGCCTGTCAAACTGGCTTTTTATATAGATTCATATAAAGGAATTAGAACAAATTGTGTTTTTGTGAGTAACAAAGTGCCTAAAGATACTATTTAAAATGGGTTATTTGCTAAGTTGTCTTTTATTTGTAGATACATCACTGGTTCATCCCTTGAGTTAGATACTTTTTTAAAGATTGAGCATTTCATAGGTCCGTGCTAAGCAGCTTTCCAACAAAAATATTCCTCTGAAATGGTCAAAACTCTGAGAGACCTTCAGAAAGCCTGGAGAGCTGCTGCCCAAGAACACTTTTAAAATAACAACAAGAAAGTCTGTCTCCTTGGAAGCAAAGTATAAAGAAATGAGGGGCGGCTCAAGACCTTTGCACACTATTGCACAAATAAAATAAACATTAAATTTCACTCACTAAACAAACTAGAGCACAGACTTATTCCTGGAAGTACAGCAAACCGCACAGCAAGTCATGTGACTCATCAGATAATTGGATAAAAATATTTCTAAAAAGTCGCATCCTGTTGAGAGGTCCAATTTAGCGACTTGAATTTTTAGAGGAGAAGCCATCTTTCATCCTCTGGCAGCTGGGATAGGTGCCAGTCCTCTCATGACCCTGTATTTTTTAAGATTTTATACAGAGTCATGTAAAAAATTAATCCATTTCAGTATGGGAATGGACTGTCTCCATTTAGATACAGCTTCAAGTGGCCATTCAAGGAACATCTGTTTTTTAAACAACTTGTATATAAACATTTTCTTCCATTTATCTGGGAACGACTCGCAGGAGCAGCAGTCTATCTGGGGGATCACTAAGAGAGATGTAATGTGTGGGACATGCCCAGAACACGTCACCCAGGAGGTGCCCGGGAAGCATCCTTATCAAATCCCCGAACCACCTAAACTGGCTCCTTTTGATGCGGAGGAGTAGTGGCTCTCCTCTGAGCCCCTCTCAGATGACTGAGCTCTTCAGGTAGGTATTTTAAGGAAGAGGAAGAGGCCAGCCACCCTTCAGAGAAAAATTATTTCCACTGCTTATATCTGCGATCTTGTTCTTTCGGTCACTACCCAGAGCTCGTGACCATAGGTGAGGGATGCAGATCGACCAGTAAATTGAGAGCTTTACTTTTAATGCTCACCTGCCTTTTCACCATCAGCATCACTGCAGCTGTGCTCCCAACCCGTCTGCCAATCTCTCGCCCTCTTCTCCCCTTACTGGCGAACAAGATCCTGAGGTACTTAAACTCCCGCACAAACAAATGCGCAGTTAGATAAACTAAGATGGTAAACGTCTTTTCCATTTTTCATTATTTGTTAGTGAAAATAGTCGTTTATAGCTCAATTGGAAGAAAGACTGATGAATGGATTGCCCCTCATTGTGTACAGATTTCAGTGAAACCTGTACACGATGATCACCTAATGGGTCTTCACTCAAATTGCAAGGTCAGGATCATGTTTGTCATTTTGTGGGCAGAAATCTGCAAACTGTGATGGATCATGGATCTGTTCTTTTCCCATGACTGGAGAGAGAGAAAACACCTGCTTGATACTTTGTCAGTTTCCGCCACTTCTAATTTGTCGTTTGCTGCTTTCCCGATTACAGCGCCGGCATCATCGGGCGCTTTCTGCTCAGTGATATTGATCCAAATGTTGTGTCAAACATGTTCCTCTCTGACACCTCCTGCACTGCAACCGGAGTCCCACCAGACCAGCATCAGCAGGATCTCACTTTAAAATGTCAACCCTGTCAGGCCTCCAAGCCATCATATCGTCTGTCATCTCTGAGTGAACATCAGCCCCAGAGCTGCAGGAGATGTTGATTCAAGTCATTACAGCTGCTCTGCTTGCTCCTGCAGTGGCTGGAAGGGAGAGGTCACCCCTGTGAGGACTCTAGGGCGCTCTCAGGGTGTGCCCTTCACGGGCATGTTTGGGTGCTGCAGTACGCACAGTTTTAGTCTTTAATTGCCTTATTAGAGCTTTAGTCTGTTTGGTGAACTGAGCAACCGGGGTGCTCATCCATAAGTAAATTCTCCCGCTTCAGGCCAATTGTCCTGGTCGTGTTGTTGTAGAGCGCATCTGCCTTCGCCTGTCACTCTGAATAACAATAGGTCTAATTGATGCAGTGTCTGTGTGTGTATCAGCATACAGCGAGCCAGACACACTCTACACTAGAAGCTCTTGGAGTTAATCCGTCTCACTAATGGTGGTGGGTAAGGGGGGGGAAGGAGGAGGAGGAGAGAGGAGAACAATGCGACATCTTTCCCTCCGTCTCTCTTGCTGTTTGGGCTCCGGACACGTGGTCATCACCCGGCGGGAAATCTGGGGACCTTGGATGTTCTGTACGGATGTTGCTCCTCTTGTTCGCTCGTCCCAGCTGGCTCTCAGCTCTCTGCTGCACCACTCAAGGAAACGAGGTACAATACACACCCCAACCCCCCTCCATGCCTCCAAAAAACATCCCTACTGCTTTTCGTTCCTGCCATTGTCATGATACAAGAGGCTGCGTCAAGAGGTAAAATCAGGAATGTGTGTACAGAGCGTGGAAAGTCCTGGAGATTCTGAGGTGTATGCTCTGCTGTTTCTCCTGAAACTGTGTTTGGGGCCCATTAACTGAGACAGGAAGCGTTGAGACAGAGTGGAAACACTATGAATTTCCTGCTTTGCGATGCAAATTCTTGGGTACAACACGGACTTGCTGTGTCTACTTCACGGACATTCCTAAATGTGCCAAAGGGCCCCGTTTCCTGCCATTCTCCAGACGTAGCTGCCGTGTGGTTCATAGATACTCGCAGTTGGATTATCAGATGATACGTCCACAGGAAAGTGTGAACTTCGCTGCCTATTGTCACATTTTTACTCACTTACATCTTTAAATTCCACGTTACTGAATAGTACTGGATGAAGAGGATTTCCGAGGTTAGTTATTTCCTTCAGTGGTGACATCAGTTTCCTGACTTGCATTCAAGTATCAGTTATGTGGGTTGCAAACCTTAAAAATTCAGCAGTTCGCCATCTGTTAAGCAGCACTGATACCTACATTTATCTTTTGTTTTTTGTCCTCGACCCCCCAGGATGCTGAAATAAGCACACTGTCCCACTCTGCTACATCTTATGTTTATTTGAAGGGATTAAGCATGTTTATGGTATTATTCCCTCTGTGATGGTAGCTACCCTGAGCCTTTTGTTCTGCGTTAAGTAAAAACTTGAAGAGTAGGAAGTGGCTCATACCCTGGAGGCACAACCCTTGGTTAGTCATCTTGCACCGCTGCATTTTTAATCTGCAAGCCTCAAGGCAAATAAAATAGCTTTCATGTTCATGCATGACACTTGGTTAGATGACACGAATCATTTGGACATAGTAACATCAGACCAAATTGTGTCCTTATATATGAGAGCTGGCTTTTAACAACCAATGTTTTCTGCAGAGGTTGTGTGGACGCGAAGGCATTTTTTGCTGACGCAGAGGTCGTCGTTTCTTCTGTGGAAGAAGTTTTAAGGCTAGTTTTAAGGCTACAAAGTGTCGACTCCTCGGAAGCGGCGTCACATCAGGGATCTCTGGTGGGAAGCACTTTGACAAATGGTCCTGCTTAATGTCGCAGCAAGTTGTGCTGCAGTGCACAAAAAAGTGTTTCTGCTGTCGCAGGGCCAAACATTTATATCAAAGCTTGTGTTCTTGCCTAAATGCTGATTTTTCTGAGTTACCTGCTTAGTATAAAAGGCTAAGGTGCATTCAGGGAGGCCTTGCGGGAAGGGTGATGTCCACTGGGTAGCCGGAGGATAGATGGCGGCTGACAGCACCCTCGGTGTTGCAGCACTACTGCTGTGTCATGCTATTTTGCTCTGTTGTTGGCTTGTCTGTTTGTCTCAATTTTAAATCTCTGGAGAAGTGTCTGCTGTTATTCAATATGTGGAGCTAAAAATACCCTCTCCCTTAACAATCAGAGCAGAAAACAGATGTTACGGTAAGATGTGATTGGATGTTTTGTCCCACGGAGACTGCTAACGTTTGTCTGACAAATGCAAAAAGTATCTTTATACATCAAAAACAGGCTTTAAAGTCACACCTTGTAAGTTCATAGTTCATTTGTAGACTTTGCTTCCTTTGTAAAGTCTTCATTAGTTTGCATTTTTCATCCTCTTTGCCAGTCATTTTACTCTTTCCTGTTGTTAATGTGATACAAATTTAGCATCATGCTCAAATTACAATCTCAAACATGTATAGTGAGACCGATCAAAACATGGCAGAATAAAAAAAGATAGTATGTCATGGTTTAACGTAGTTGTAAATACTACCATGCTCTACAGAAAATGTGAAAAATTGTACTAGTATATTAATATCACCAGAATGTTATCGATAACAATACAGAAAGTGTTATGTAAACAACATAATAAGTAAAAGTTTAAGCCACCAAAAGCCACAAAATCCCCCAAAATGAGAAAAATGACAAATTTGTAATGTAATATAGGAAATACGGTAAGACACAAGAAATGACTGGATGACAGGTCTTTAGTTTCTAGTCTTAAACCTTTAGAGTTCATGAATCTGGACATATTGTTAGGCACACCATGTTCGCAACAATACTGAAATATTTTGTGGCATTTCACACTATCCCAAACCAATGACAAAATAATCCACGAATCAGTGTTTTCAGATACTGCAATAGTGGCATTTTCCTCAAGAGAACTGCGCTCTCTGTGTTCCCTTTTTCCGATCGTTCTCTGTAAACCCTGGAGATGGCTGTGTGTGGGAAATCCCAGTAGATCAGCAGTTTATGAAGTACTCAGACCAGCCCATCTGGCGCCAACAACGACACCACATTCAAAATCACTTAAATCACCTTTTTTTTTTTTCCATTTCTGATGCTCAGTTTGAGCTTCAACAAGTCGTCTCGACCATGTCTACATAAAACTGAGTCGCTGCCATGTGATTGGCTCATTAGATATTTGTCTAAAGGAGCAGTTAAACAGGTGTACCTTTGTAACAAACCTCTTTTGCCTGCTCTTTTGGAACACAAGATTCATGTTCAGTTGAATCGAAATGCTTTGCCACTGGGGATCTTTCGTCTCTATGCCTTGTGCTACTTTTATGTTCAAAGATTCTGATTTTTAAATCTCATTTTCCCTACATGTATTCACCTAAAAGGACATTTCATTTAGCAGACCACATATCGGGCTTTACAAAAGATTCGGCTTTCAATTTTCAACTTCTTTCCAGTGTGGGGATTTTGTCCCTTTCTTCCTTTCATGTGCTGAATTTATTTCAAAAGTTAAGGCAAATGTGCAGGATCGTATTCAGAAAGACCGGCTCTTTTCTCGAACAGCCCTAATGTGGATTTTAAAAAGGTGAATATATGTCCATACAAAAATTCTCTGTTGTACGGTTTGAATAAATTCAAAAGATTGTTTCGGTAAAAAGGTCTAACATTGGGAAAAAATACTTTATTCTGCCTCCAGCTGAGTCACTCTGTGTCCACCGACGGGTACCTTTTAAACTATGTGAGCTTGCCCCGAAGGGCAGTTTGGCCACCAGCTGGTCTGCCATCACCTTCCCTGACAGACAGTGAAGTGTGACAGGTGTTTGACCTGCTGCAGATGAGCTGTCAGATGGAGGACAACCACGTCTCTGGCATTACAGGAAATCTGATGTAGTGCTGAGCTCCACAGTCACACATACAACCTTGTGCACTCTGATGGATTAGCACTGCCAATCAAAAGTTTTGCACCGCTTTCTCTTAGATAAGAAAAGTGAATAGTTCCAAGTAAAACTTGAAGGGTCGAAAATGCAAAATGCTTTTAAATAATGAAGCTGTGACAGGAATGCTGGCTGCTTTATTTCCAGGAGTTAGACCACACCGATCTCCAAATTCACTCATCATTTGGATCTGACACTACAGTCCACTTCAGTTTCTTTTGAACCGCAGGAACTGCATTACTGTAACTAACAGTGATCCTAAGAAACTAAAGTGAATACATCTGTAACCTTTAATTATTGTATCATGCACTGCTGTGATGCTATTGTGGTGATAAAATCTTTTCATAGACAGACACACATATACCAGCGAAAGTGCTTTAAGCTGCCTTTGTGTTAGATCTCAGTGGAGGACCAGGACCCCATCTTCCCAGGATGACACACACAGACAAACTCACCTGGTGACAACAATGAACGTACAACAGGCATAGCCTCAAGTTAAATTTCTATCCATTTACTGTCTAAGGAGCTTTCCCGGGGAATTCGGGGGACAGTACATGTACTCAAGGGGAAAGCTAATGCTCTCTTGCACTGCTCTTGAGTCAGCCTTTTGTTATGCAAGCAAAGGACCCTGAATTTTCATCTGATTTTGCTTATAAATCTCCTGTGGTTCTTCCTGTCTGCTTTTTCTTCTCTTTAGAGCATTTGATACAACATAAGTTTTAACATTTACCTTTAATTTTTCAGCTGTAATAACACTTTGGCTTTTTTTCTTGTGATCTGACATTTGCAGGATAACTGTTAATGCAGAATATCTTTGGGTACACATTATATGCCAATTTTCAACATGTCTTACTAAGTAAAAATGGTATTAAAATGTTTTTTTAAAGATGCGACCAACTACCTGTTAAGTTGCCACTCAAGCTATGTTTTCTTTATCACATCTATCTATATATATGTGTGTAAACTCGGTTTGTGCACAGGAGAGCACACAGAGCATACATAAATAAAAATAAAAGTTATCTCTTCATGTAGACGTTGGATGGAAGTCTTTAAATTATTCCTCATCATTTAAAAATCCCATTTTCCAGCTTCCAGAGTCGGCATTAAAACGCCCTCTTTGCTTTAAGGGACTTAGAGCATGAAGCTCAAGTTTAAAGTAAAGATGAGAGAAGGGAAAGAGCAAGATACTTATTTGGATGAAAGCATGACATGACATTAAAGAAGTGGGAAGCAGAAAGAGATGGGAGATGAACGAGGAGAAAGTGCTTGCAGATCAGGGTTTATTTTCCCTGATCTTTTACGTTTAGGCCTGTGTTGAAACTGCTGTTGGAGATCGCTTTACAGACGCGTAACCGCCTCTGACGTCTCCCAGCTTCAGGCACTCAGATGGCTGAAGATGTGTGCCGGAGGACACACAGGTAGGAATGTTATCGCCAGCGAATGGCTTGTCTCAGCTGCCGGGGAGGTAAATTTAAAAAAGCTCAAGTCAACAACAACACTCTTTGAATCCAAATAATTGTTTTTCTCCATAATTCTTTAGGATTTAGAGAAATTAAAAGTCTTTGGTTGATTAGCTCTCCCTGCTTATTTTCCAGGTATAAATTTAGACAGTCATTACGAGAAGGATTATGTGCTTGTTATCCGTTACTGTGGCCTCACCGAGTGACACAGGTCCAATAATCAATGTGACAGGGCAGGAGAGACAGATTTTACATATCAGTCTGTCTACTGACCCGACACGTACAGCCACGCTGTGAGATGTAACGGCCTAGAGAGCAGGCTCTGAGACAGAAGGCAAAAAGGAGTCTTTGATCAAATGTTTTTCCTCGAGTGTTTTAGATATGAAAGAGAAAAAGGGCAAAGAGTAGCGTTTTAACTCAGTAAGGCAGCTCTATATGCAGCTGGTTATTCGCTTATTCTCAAAGCAGCCAATCAGACACCTTGTTACTTTTTTATACTAGTCAACCTGACATCCGACCTGTCCCATTTTGTCCTTTCTTATTGTTGAAAAAACCTTTTTCCTTCATTAGTGCAGAACCTCAAAGGAAAACATGTAGATGAATAAAGAAATGTGATGCAAAGCTTTAAAATTTACTTTAGAAATCCATCTTTAAGAGTTTATTTAGATGTCTTTCATGTCCTTTTTCATGAATATCAATCGGATCATTCACATAATCTCGCGTGTGATTAAATATCTACATGCAAGGAGGTGTGTCACTATTTCCTGTGGGGACTTTCTTCATGCATTTCTGTGAGTGTCTGGATTTTGGTCAGACTGAAGCCTCAAACCCCGGATGAAAGTGCCATTATGCATTCAGTAAGTGTGGTGAATTTCACTGTCATCCTAAGCCCCTTTTTTTTTTTTTTTTTTTTTTTTGCAGCGATGTTACTTTTTGATTCTCTCACCGGTTGTGACAAGCGTAGCGGGACACGACACGTTGTAGTTTCACGTTACTCTTCATCATCAGTGAGCCGCTCGCAGCAGCAATCAGTCAGTCACTCTGGGGGGTGGGGGTGGGGGAGTGTGTGGTTCACGTGAGGACGAAAAGAAGAAAGAGAGGAAGAAGAAACGAGCGACGGAGAGAAGGATATTTACGACTCAGACAGTGGCGAGGGTGAGCTGCATCCCAATGTCTGTTCCTTTACTGCCTGGCTCAATAACTCTCAGGAGAGTAGGTATATGCCTGCGCGGAGATTTGCAGGTATTGCAGGTGTCAAGGTCTCCAGGAGTGTGTGTGTCTGAGCACTATAAATAACAAAAAAGCCAAATATCACCCACTGGGGAGATTTTATAGTAGATCAAATCAGCTACTGTGCTATATGCATCATGTTTAGTACACTGAAGTTCTTCGTAATTTACCTTTTTTTTTTTTGCTGTTATGTTATAAACATCCCAAAATCAACCACCCTTTGCACTCCAGAGGGTGGTTGATCAAATCAGGCTTTTGTCTGTTGACTCATTTGTATGTAAAGATGTAATATCCAAAAACTTTGGGCACAGAAACGCTGGGGCATCTCTAATAAAGTGTTTCCTCTGCACTGAAGTCTGTCAGGTCTGACTTAATCAAATCCCTCCACTGACAGCGCTCTCAATCATTTCAAGTGCCTTTCAGTCTGCAGTGTCCTTTTTCCAGTGACATAACGAGTCTGTCACAGCTTCTTCCCTGGGGCTCTGTTACCTGTCTCACTCTTTGTACCAAGCCCGACCTTAGGTGTGTGTTACACTGTGTGCCGGAGTATGTCAGGCGGGTCTAGCCTTCCCTCAGTTCCCAGCGTGATGCTGCCTGGGCTGACACCTTCTCTTACAGAATACAGATTATTTAGCTCTACGTGAGTTTTCACTTATTTGAGACGTGAGCTCAGGTTGGATTTATGTGAACAAAATGAGAACTTGAGCTGCTCTGTAGACTTGACTGCTTTGAGATTTAAACTTGATTGAGAAAGAATTTGGAAATATTTTATTTATTGATTTTTAAATAAATGAACAAGACGTGCCAGACACATCATTGAAGATGATGTGTCTGGAAGTGTTGACGCTGAGGTAACATCACATAAATATAAAATATACAAACAAAATTCGACATCCTACTGGGAGAAGAGAAGAGTAAAGATCACTCTTTGTGAGAGTTAATGACTTGACTCAAGCGTGATTTAATATTTTTAAGACTTTATTGCCAAAGGCTTGAATTTGAGAATCAGCTGCTTTCTTGGCAGCACGGTGGTGCAGTGGTTAGCACTGTTGCCTCACAGCAGCAATAAACTGGCCGCAAGTGTGAATGGTTGTCTGACTGGCAACCCATCAGGGGTGTTCCCCGCCTCCAGCACCCCTCTGACCATGAAATAAATGGATTGACGGCTTTTCAACTCCAGATTGTCTTTAAGTGTGGAAAATGCATGGCGACTTGAGACTTGATCAAAAGTCAAAATTAAACTTAAACCCTGACTTTGACGAATCAGGAAGGAAATTGTTGGTTAGTTTGCTGACTTTGCCTATTGTGGGAATTTTCATGGCTTCCTGTGTAGCTTGGATATCCAAATAGCACCGATGAGACATTTGGTCAAAGGTGTCCTGATATGTGACAAAAAACAACCCAACTAATTCATCCTCAAATAAACTCGATCCCTCTGTCCTCGCACTCTGTGTGCAAAGGGTCTACAAACAGATTCAGACATACTGATAACAAATACTGCATAGTCATTTACAGTAATCTGATTACTAAAGAATTGATCCACTTGAGTATTTAGTCCTGAAAGATCTAACTCGAGATGTTAGACAAGGACACAGTTTAAAAATGGAAGATTAGGATCTGAGAAGCAATTTGGAGAAATAATTACTTGAAGACTTGAGGCTTCAGGCAGCGTAAGTCCCAAAAACAAAGCAGTGGGACTGTATTGTTGCCGGGCTCATTTGACTTGTTTCCTCGAAGACCAGATTTGAGACTTTGACTTGAGCTGAGCCTAACTTATAAAGATTTACAAACTCATTCACCTTGAGTGATGTGAGCCTTGGCTTACTTGACACCTGAGGTTCTGCCTTGGTGAGATCTTGACTTGCACTCTGCTCATGGCTTCAATAACATAAAAGAGCTTTAGCATTCAATGCTAGATTTGCTTTCACAGAGCTGAGGCTGGGTTTGCGTCACCTCCAGGAGAGTAAAAACATTCCTGAGGTGCACAGGAAGCTGATACTGTGAAACATTCTGCTTATAAATGGACTCTGCGGCAGCTGTACAAATCGGCAGGGATTCTGGTCGACTACCATTTATCTCTTTGTCTGTGTCTCACATGTGTTCTCACACCCACAGATAGGGCTCTGGACACAAGTCCACTGATGAATTGCTTTAGTCATTGGTCCAGGCTGTGTGTGCGTGTGTGTTTGTCTGTGTGTGTGCTGAGTAATGAAGAGGCCGGTGATGTTGTTCTACTCCTCCTCAGTTGCCCCTGAGCACAGGTGCTCAGCTCTTTCTGAGTGGGAGTTCTTCAATTTTCAATTCATTCATCCAGGCGAGAGCTGCAGCGCATTTATTCGTTGCTGACGTGAAGCGAGCATGACGCTGACATTCTGTGTGTTTGGCACACATGACAACGAGGCACAAGAGCAATAACATCTGTAATAACATACCGACAAAGACACGTTTGTGCTGTGCTGCTTTCTATATTAATGATCATTGACAGGCATGTCATCTTTAATGCTATACTGTCCTTTCAGCTCTGACATATACAGTATGTTAACTTGCAGATGGCTAAGACAAGGATACGAGCTGACAGCTTGCTCACCAAAAACACAAAATCAATGTGCACAATCACGATGCAGCGTTTCTGTTGTTGGGCTTTGTTTTTATTTTAGTTCGTAACTGTTCAAACTACTATCAAGAAATGTTGGGGCTTTACAGCTCTTTATTTATAGCTTAATACTCTTTGGCTTCTGACATCATGATCTTGTCGTGGAGCAGATGGATGTTCAGTACCATTATATTTTATTAAAGAAAAAAAACAGTAACAGATCTTTTCTGCAATTTAAAAAATAAAGAGTAGTTTATCCAGCAGAGCTGCTCAGATTCTACCATTTGCTGTCTGACAGTGATGCAAAATCAAGCAGTATCTTCACAGTCTAAATGTGCAATATACTGCTGAACAACTGGAGAAAACATCCTCACATGGCCATAAGACTGCTTGTCAGCCAGCTGTCCAGTCACCTTTGAGCATCTAATAATGGGGAACTATGTATACAGATAGCTGTACTTAGGGACCTAACTGTGTTTGGTGATCCAAAAGATGCTTTTTCTGTAGGTCATAGCACCTGCGTGGCAGAACTGCATAGCGGATGCACCATTTGTGGTAATTTTCACAAAACGAGACGGCCGATGTCTTTCCAAACATGAGAACAACCATCAGAGCAAAACACCAGACCTATTTAAACTGATAAGGAAACAGGAAATGAGAGCAGTGATCTAGATATCTAGAAGCCGGCTACTTTAGTTCTGTGCAGAAAATGGAATTTCTTTGAAAAAAATGCATACAGCTGATTTTTAAAAGTCCACAAAAGATTAAAAAACAAAAAAAAAGGAAAATAAATGAATAAATGCCAATGAAAGCTTCTCAAACGAAAAGGGAAGAAACATCTTGTCTCTGGCTTTCTATCCTCAACATGATTCAGATAGCCCAAAAATGTTAGTCTGAGCACCATACATGCATGTTTCTTTTAAAGTTATAACCACGAGACTGGACAGGACGTGGAAGACAATGTGTTGGTAGTTTACCATCAGGCTGAACGACACACTGGGAGCCTAATGTTCTTTTAATGGCTGCTGTGTTACTTTATTGTAAGGGGGGCCTGGAGAGAAGTGAATGTGCTGATTGATAACCTGCACAATCTCCGCTAGCCTTCATGACACAGCACCGGCAACTCATCCTGCCAGGCTCGTCATCCAGAGCCACGACTGGCAGCGCTCATGCACAGCACAGCACAGTGACTCGGCAGTACGGCAGTGCATTCAGGGATCGAAGGATTAAAAAAGATACCTGGAAATCAGCTCCTTCTGCTGCTTGTATTCAATTTGGGCCTGTTGTTGCCTCCAATCAATACTTGTAATCATTCAGTTGTTGTGCGTATAAAGGCTGGATAATTGCGTTTTCAAAGTCCCAGTGGTAAGCCAGTCTCTCGTTTTTTAGTCACTGCCACTGTTATTTTTTTAAAACTTCTCACTGATGAATAATAGTTTTATAACAGAACGTGTAATCGCTAATCAGCTTGCACAGTCAGGCTTGAACTCGTGCGAATGCTGGCACGTAGATGGTCATTTTGGTGCCAGTGTGCCATCATCACTTTTGGATTGAAAAGAGCACAAGAAAGAAAGCAAAGAATTTATTTAATGCAAAACGAAACAGCATAATTGTTTCATTAGTATCTTTAGTGTTATTACCAGATTTAGCAGAGCAATCTGTTCCATTACTGTGTTACAGAAAAATGTAATTACAGTAACACTCAATAAGGCGTTACTCCCATCACTGCTCCTCAGGCGCAGCCACAGTCTCTGCTGGGGCAATGCAGGAAACACATGAATTTGGCTATCAGGAGCAGTTTGCTGATTTCCATCAAAGGGTAAAACAGCATCAAAGGGAAAAGGGACGCCCTCTGACTGGGCATGTCCCCTGGGATGCCTTGGAAGGGCAGGGTGGAGGGGAAGTTGATTTTGCACGATTTAAGATGAAGCTAAACCCGCTGAGATCACACCAAGGAGGAGGTTTGACGCAATGAATTGTACACTGATGTAACCAGACTTTTACATTTTACAACAATGATGCTTGCTATCTATCTATCTATCTATCTATCTATCTATCTATCTATCTATCTATCTATCTATCTATCTATCTATCTATCTATCTATCTATCTATCTATCTA
>NW_024582419.1:1096332-1146046 GCF_018398535.1 Haplochromis burtoni
CTATCTATCTATCTATCTATCTATCTATCTATCTATCTATCTATCTATCTATCTATCTATCTATCTATCTATCTATCTATCTATCTATCTATCTACCTATCTACCTATCTATCTATCTACCTATCTATCTATCTATCTATCTACCTATCTACCTATCTATCTACCTATCTATCTATCTATCTATCTATCTACCTATCTACCTATCTATCTACCTATCCTCAAACCACAGCTTCCACATTTAGTGTTTGTATCTCTTTCCTGAGCAGAAGCTGTGTGAAAGCTCCCTGCAGTTCACAACAAAGAGATAACCCAAACCGTGAGGGTGTAGCATCAAAACTGGAGGGACAAAAAAGGCATCAGTTAGAAGAGTTGTGATTGGAAGTCCTGTTATCAGTTGTCTGAGAGAGCCCAACAGTGTGGTTCACACCATCATCATCGACTCCCACACTTCCCTCCCTCCCTCCCTCTCCTCCTCCTCATCCCTCCCTCCTCGTGTTGTGGAAAAGCTGCCAGGCTGCAGCCACTGTGGGCAAGCAGCCAGCCTGCTATCACAGCCCCTATACATAACCGCAGAATCGAGGGAAGTCCAAAATTAAAAGCATTGTTATCCCTGCGGCTGGTGGCCACAGTGCAACAGAGTGACAGGTTTATTTCATTGTGCCGTCTCGGGTGACCTTGGCTTTGGCCTCTAGTCTGTACCCCCTCCAGACACACTATTCAGACCTGGCCCTGTCAGCAGGGCTGCAAGCACAAAGCAGAGTCCCAGAGACAAGCAGGTTGCTACTGGATTTCTCATTCTACCTGTGGTGAGTGAGAATTTCCAAATCTGACTCTTTTAACATTTTTCCCAATTGTGTTTGAGCCAAAAAAATGTCCTTGTGAATGAATTTCAATATAATCTACCATTAGGGTTGCTATGGTGATGGCTGTGTGCATGTCAGTTGCCATGCAACTTTTTTCCCTCTTCAGAGGAAGCACATAGCTAGGTGGCTATGTGCAAAGATCCCAGTGTATATCAGTGAATTGTTTTTGTTGATATGCTTTTTATTTGTTGAGAGTTGGACAAAGATTGTATGTTTCCCCCAATTTCACCAGTTTAGGACACTGGGTTTTTATACTGGGAATGGATGTTGCTTATCAGATGCACGTGGAGAGGCATTTTTCATAAACCGATGAAAACATGCTTCACATCAAGGTCCCTACTTGCAGTACTTACAAGGAGTTAGGACCCTAACTTTTGCCTCATAACTTTTGCACTGTCCACTTCCTGCTGTGACAAAACAAATTTCCCACGTGTGGGACTAATAAAGGTTATCTTATCTTATCTTATCTTAAAGTGTGTTGTTAGCGATGCAACGACGAGCAGGGGAAGACGCAGACACTAAATACAAGAGGAGATCAGGACTGAGAGGAAACAGCTGGGAGACACAGCTGACGCTGATTACACCGACGAGACAGGGAGAACACAAAACTGAACTCACCGACCTTCAAAGTAAAACAGGAAGTACACGAAGAGGTAGACTGGAAAAAGAGAGAGAGAGAGAGAAAACAAGTCTGGAGAAAACAAGATGGCACAAGAACTCACCATAAAAACAGATACACATAGAGGGCAGAGACACGAAAGGAAATGCAAAAAACTAAACAACCTAGGAAACCATAGAATGAATACAAAAACACAAGAAAACTAAGAACGCTGGGTCAAAATGACCCAGGACCATGACAATATGTCAAGTGAGGATTAGGTTCATTTTCAGCCGTTTTGCAACCAGTGGAGTCACCACCTGTTAGAAAAAGTCCAGGCTTTAAGGCTCTTCTCCACTGTCTTCGCTTTTTAGACCCCAGAATGTACATCCATCCTTTATGTGGCTTTCAGTATTGCTTTAAGTAAAAATACAAAAATAAGCTACAGAGTTGGGTTTGGACTGGGCCAATGATTGACACAGCAGAGAGCGCTGCTTGTAGCTATGTTCTCTGTGCCAAACCTTTCTGCATACCCACATTACACATCTAATCTATGATGTGCCTACAGTTGTTGCAAGCCATTTTGTAACCCACCTCCATCCCAGCTACTTCTTTCATGCAGAGACTCACTGACCAAAATCATGGCTGTTGTCACTGATTGCTGCTCTAGTTTGCCCCATTATTTGGTTCTTGAATTAATTAAAGAGTGATTTAAACCAGACATGCTTTCTTAAGCATACTGTATTCTGCAAACAGATGTTTTTTGTTTTTTTGCTTGCATTTGTGACTTACAGCCACCCTGCAATCCCTTCTAATCCCAGCTGCAAAGAAGTCTGAGGTAGTGATATTGAATCCAGGTTGGTGAACGAGTGTTAAGCATCAAATCTGTCAACAGCTCCCAATGAACCTCTCATCCTGTCTGGGATTTTTGGCAGTGCCGTGACCTTGACTGTCATGCGCTATTATCTTTTACCTGCTGGTGTGCACAGAGCTGAACCATGAGCCAGCTCCACAACAGGAGGCCAGAAGAGCTGAATCGCATTTCAACGAAAACTTCCTTTCCCCTGTGATGACTAGTATACATGAAACACCACCTGGCATTATCTTGTCTCCTCCATCCGCCTACCCATAGCCTCACTACTTGTGCCTTGCAAGTTAAGGATCACCAATATGAGTCTGCACCGGTTTGGCAGCACTGATGAAGCGTAATTAATGTAGAGAGGCTCAGCTGCTGTCTTTGCACCTTTCCATTGAGCTCATTAGGCCGGGAACGTGACGCTAACAAATTAAAGCACATGAGGGAGCTATGGTGGTGAGATGCTATCATCTCAGCATCCTCATGGTCATATGAAAGTGAAGATGGGTTTGGGACTGTTGTAGCTAGTTCCATTTCTTCATACGTGTATATCTGAAAAACTCATTTTCTGCTGCTGCTGCTGCTTCTACTACTGTATTCTTGCAGCCCATTACAACCAAGCTCATATCATTATAGTCAAAGCTGTGAGTTAAGAGCAGTGAAGCAGCGAACGTCTTTATTTTCTAAACATTGAGAGCAAAGAGAGCAAAATTGAGAGTCTGTCATCTAATGATGTGTCACGATAGCCTGTTTAGTTGCGTATTTTATTATGTTCCTTTTACCCGTCGTTTTAGTCTATGTTTGTCTTTTGTAACATGGAAATAGAGCCGGGAGAATTACAGTTTTGCAGTTGTTTTCCTCGTTTGTAATTTGATAGAAGCTTGTCTCCATTATTTCGTGTTTATGACTTCCCCTTGTTAAATTTAACAAGTTACATTTTCCTGCCACGTTTTGTGTCTGGCAGTTGTACCTGCAGGAGCTACTCTTAATCCTCCAGTCTCTTAACAGTACTGGAGTACTAATGCTAAGGGTGTATGTTTTACAATATATATTTATTTTCTGATCCCACATATAGGCTCTATTTAAAACTTTAGCCATACTGCTCCAGCCATTGATTTCTCTTGTTTAGGATTGTTTCTGTAAATGTTGTTCCTGCTAATGTTTAGCTAACACTAGCAGGCTTGGTTAGCAAGCTGTGTCCATCTATACAGGTGCATCACATCTGCTAACTGACGCTAGTTAATACAATAATCAAATAAAACTGAAGCACAGACTTCTTAAACAGTCTGTTAGCAACAGTGACTGCAAGGTAAACCATGCTATTTGTCAGATAATTGCATTAAAAAGACTCAAAATGACACCAACAAACACAGTTAAGATATTACACCTGCTAGCTGTTTGCTAGCCTAGCAGACAGCTAGCAGCACCCGGCTGTCAATCAATATAAGCATCCTTCTAGCAACACAGCTGTAATGCAATTTAAATATTTGAATGTCATATAATATATTACAAAGAACATCCATCTATGTATCTGTTATTTTATGTATCTGTTGCTTCCTTACCTGTTACTTAACAGTCTTTTTAATAAATTATAAAATTGCTTAAGGTTGCATTCAGATTTATGGTCTCTACTAGTTTACAAGCATTAAAATGTTCTCCAGTGACAGCGATAAACTGGATGACTCAGATGTAATGTGTTGTCTCTTTTCATTTCTCTGAGTGGGACTACATTTATGGGAAATAAAGTGTGCTTTTGTTATCTGTCCCTCTTATCTCACACGTCTCCCACAGAAGCACAGGTTGCCCGCAAGCAGAGCTCTAAACCTGGAGGGGGCATATCCACAAAAGGAGGCAAACATGAACACATGCACACTCCTCCGGGGGTGAATAGAGATATGTGTGTGTATATGGCCTTTTATTTAGCAGAAGGCCATCAGTGAGTCATTCTCCTAAAGAGCGCCCTTGGGTACTGGTCTCGCTGACACACACGCAGTGGCTGTCTCAGAACAAGGCTCACTGGTCAATGTTTAATGCCCCATAATTGGTTTTACTGACCAGCACAGCCTGCAGGATGCCAATGCTGATTTGAAGCCCGACCATTGAGGCTGACCACCACTGCAGTCCTACCTGGATTTGTGAAATATGTAATTCATTTGCTCTCACAGGTGTAACTGCTGGGTGGCAGTCATTACAAGGATTAAGCTGTCAAGGTTAAGCTGGACGATGTTGTCTGCGATCTCGTCCTTTCCCCTGTCTGTTCTGCTAAAAGCGTTCCATACATAGTCACGGTTTATCACACTGGCGTTTAACGATCATTTAAATGCGAGTTGATATCCAAGCCCTGAGTTTCATCTCACCTTGCTTTCTTTTTGCTGTGTTTCTCTCAGAGAACCATGAGCACTGTGGAGGAGGAGCCGGATCACATGATACCATGAAGACAAGCCTACAGGTCCTGCGCTGCCAGCTGCTGAGTGAGTAAAGCCTGTGGGGGGTTAAAATGGAGGCCCAGCAAGCCAGTCGACGTTTCACATGCAAAACAGAAAGCTTGGTTGGTTTGCAGCTTTATCATGCTTGATTTATATGGAGCATTAACATAGAAACATAGAGGTGAAGATAAAATGAAAGCAAAAAATGGTTTAGAGTCAAGCATTAACCTAGAGGACTGAAAAATTAAGCCATTTTAAAGCTGCACTTGCTTGAGTGGGCACTAGAGGCTCTCCCTATAGACTCCCAATGTTAACATTTTCAATGGACATTGAATGTTCACAAAAAGACTAATTTATTGAAAGTGTATCAAAGCTTTACAGCCTCTATTAAGTACAGAGGGGTATAGCCACTAGCTCTCTGCTCAGTCACATCACCGCTCAAGTGACTGAATTTGACTTCTTCACTATATTTTTGCTTTTGGAACCTTTTTAATTAAAATAGCATTCAAAATATCATTTTGAATATTTATATCCTACCACCAAGTAGCATCCAAATGTGGACTTGTAGACAATTTAGCAAATGCGAATTTACAAAATAAAAATCCTTAAAACTCGAATTCACTAACCAACAGTTAATGTCAAGGGGGCTACGTCCATCTTTGATATACAGTTTATATCTATGCTGCTATTCCCAAATTGGTTATATTGGAGTGTTCAGAGAAAATCTAAGTTTTCCAGATGTTAGCTGTTGTAATGTGGTAATTACCAGAATGCAGCTTTCTTCATCGTTTGCCAGTAAATTATTCCAGTGTTTTCATAATTTCTCTAACTTTAAGTCTTGCGTCTCTTGGCAACTTATCTTCTAAAAGAAAAGAAAATTATTTATATAAATTCCTCTATAGCTGAAGGCCATTCCGTCAGGGATCCCCTGTTTGTGGACATCAGATGCTGTACATACAGTGCTGGACCCCCCGTTATTGTCAGTTTAGGTCCGTGCTGTTTTAAATTCACAGGATAGAATAAAGGCCCGATGTACAAAGTTCTGGCAGGCTACCGCCGCAGAATGTCACATGAATATGGAACATGTTGGTCACACTGAAACCCACCAGGCTCCAGGACTGTTAGCTGAAAGGGCTGATGATATCTGGTATTCACCCCCAAGCTCCACCTCAGGGCGCTGGAGCCCAAGGCTGTCTGACAAGTCTGTCTCAATCCCTCAGAAGTGATAAACTTGGACTAGACCGCTGTGAGCTGAGTGCTTTAAGCTGGTGCAGAGGTGGAGGGAGGTCACCCTGCAGCCGTTTAACCTGAAAAGGAGAAGTTTGAGTTGAAGTTGCCGACTAGGTTTGTGTGGATTTTATTTTTGAATTTGTCCTGGTAAATCTAAAGCTCAGTTTGCTGTCATGCATTCAGTTGGAGATCCAGTCCAGTCCTGAATTTCCTCGGGCGCACAACTTTTCCATTAGTTTCCCCAATCAAGTGTGCAGAAACGAGAGACCCACCTGTATCTGTTTCTCATTTCTCTCTCTGGATGAGCCATCTGCTAGAGACAGATGTGCCTTAACATCTCAAGGCTGCAGGCATGAACAGGGATGCTTCAGATAGAGAAGAACTGGGACAGATGATCCCATATTATAACGGGACAGTGAGTGTCACAATTTGTTTTAGGAAATTGAGTTTTTGCCTCCAAAGCTAGAATAAATAAAAATTTGAAAAGGCCAGTTGGAGCAATGTGTAAATGAGTACACAGGGCTTGAGAAATCTTCCCATCTGACTTCTTCTTGTCTTGTATTTTTGAAACGTGCTGTTGGATACTTTGTCATCTTTATAAAGCCACTATCAAAGTGAATATGCCAAAATTCTCTCGAAGACGCTGTCAGCGTCTGTGACTCTGTGTAATTGCAGATTTGCTGCTCAGCGCTCCGCCCAGATTCCAGACAACTTCCTGTTTAATCTCTCGTCTTCCTGTCAGGTGCGGTGCTGCTGTCACACTCGACGAAGCTAAATCATTATCCCAGTAAACAGCAAAAGGACCCTTTGTTGTTCTTGTTTTCGCATTCTCTCTCCACCAGATTTTCAGATAAACGCGTCCCCGTTCAAAGCTGCTGTAAGCTGACAAACAATTCAAATTCAAACAGGAAGCCATTATCCTGTTACCCAAGCTTTGCCGCTTATCTCTGAGCCCACATCTGCAGACCTCCCTGTTCCGCCTCTCCACCGCCCTGCCCATATCGAAGCCTTCTCTGGGACTGTCCCACAGGTCCCAGAGGATGTGCCTCATCTATCTGCTGAGACACACCCAGAAGCAAACCAAAGGAATTTGGCTCTTTGTGCTACTGTAAAGATGCCACTTTATTTATACGCATGCATATGTCGTTCCAAAATAAAGAATATTGGGATTTTTCTTGTTTTCCAAGTCACGAGCGAGATTAGCAGTTGTAGCAATAAAAACGGCTTCCCAGCAGTACAGTTGAAAGGCCCTTTCACACAGATTCAAACTGACAAGCTAATTCAATGCTCATACTAAGTTTGAGCTTCTATTGTGAGTCACAGAAATGTTAATTCTAAAATGAGTGGCTTTCCTGATTAACTGAGCAGCTTTAGGCACATGATTCCTCTCATGGCATGCGCCTTTTTTTTTGCCTTTGTGTGAAAGTAAGTATCTTGCAGATACAAAGGAGGGCTGCAGAACAAAAAAACATTTTGAAAACGTCTCAGTGCAACTCTGAAGTACCATACATATTAAAGGGCAGAAGGAGGTGTAACGGCAGCAGGAGGTGGACTGCAGCATTATTAGAGACAAATAGATGCAGTAAAAGGATATTAGCATTTAGTGAGTATATCAGCATTTTTTCTCCTTTGGAATTTTATATACTGTGGCGGTTTGTTTTTCTAAAATACCTCCTTGTACTCCGTTTCACTGATTGCAATCTGGTTCCCAGTACAACCCCAATTTCATCTGTCTGCTGAGCCGCTCCACTCATTTATGAAACAGACTTCAGATCGATTTTGATCTTAAGCTTGTCTCCGAGGTGCCTTATTATGTTGATTTCCAGCTCGACTTTGTTATTCTTGGGCTACTCCACTATCAGCGCTTTGCATAATTCACAGTTCATCCTTTTATAGCCAACTTACTTCTGATTGGCTGCCCCTCGTAAACAAAGCTGGTGGGTGGAGCATCTGTACTTACACCCGGAGCCGTGCGTGTGAAATGACTATATTAGGGATGTCATCTCTCACTGGGATTATGGAAATAATCTTATCTTATTTGATCCAAGTGATTTCCTGCCGGTTATTACATGTGGTTTGAAGCCTCTGGTGAACTTCCATGACTTGTATATGCGCTAACGAACCTCTTTTCATTGGTTTGTTTGTTATTTGATGTTTTTGCTTGCTTTTCACTTTTTGATGGATGGCAATTCTCGACTAAACCATGATTTGTGCCGGCATTTTGTCATATGGTAGAATCACAACACGAGTCCAGTCATTTATGAGAAATTCAAGATTTACAAAGATTTAATTCAGTTCAAATTTATTTAAATTTTATTTAAATTTTATTTATACTGCGCCAAATCACAACAACAGTTGCCTCAAGGAGCTTTCTATTGTAAGGTGCACCCTACAATAATACATACAGAGAAAAACCCAACAATCATATGACCCCCTATGAGCAAGCACTTTGGAGACAGTGGGAAGGAAAAACTCCCTTTTAACAGGAAGAAACCTCCGGCAAAACCAGGCTCGGGGAGGGGCGGGGCCATCTGCTGCGACCGGTTGGGGCGAGAGAAGGAAGACAGGATGAAAGACATGCTGTGGTAGAGAGACAGAGATGAATAAGAAGTGTGATGCAGCAGAGAGGTCTATTAACACATAGTGAGTGAGAAAGGTGACTAAAGAAGAAATACTTAGTGCATCATGGGAATCCCCCAGCAGCAAACACCTATTGCTGCATAACTAAGGGAAGATTCAGGGTCACCTGATCCAGACCTAACTATATGCTTTAGCAATACTCATCACAGCTTTTTTATGCTTATTGTCTTCTATTAATATAATGTAAGCACACTTTTGGGAATGATCTTTACTTTTCTTACAACATTTCTGTGAATATATTCTCAATTCTGGAGCTTTCGGGCACTTTTTAACTCCAACTTATTAAACTTCAGAGGCGGCCGCTTGGTCAAATTCAAAAGAAGTAATCACAGAGGAGCTGGGGTGTGAAACTTCTTCATAGTTTTAGACTCTATTTTATTATTTTTTATTTGTTTTTTATTATTACCAACTATATTAAAGCAGATATTGGTGGTATCATAGGTACAGTAACCAATGGTAGTAGCTGTAGTGGCACACATTGAAGTAGTACCACAGCAGGCCTACTGGAAACTGTTACAGAAGTGCAGTGGGACCACTGAAGTCAGTCGGGGCTGATGGCTCGCTGTCCAGGCGAGATAATCAAATCTTAGCAGCAGTTAGTCAGACAGCTCTCGGCTGATAAAGGGTTTTGTCCGCCTGAAGCTGATGGATCCGATCTGTTTCTGTGGTTCTGTGACAGCACGTCAAAGCTTTAAATTAAAGGCTTGGACTACCTTTAACAAAACTTCTCTTAAGCTTTATGATTACTTTGATTCGGCTCTGTCCGCTTTTATTCCTCAAAAGTTGAGATATGGACTGATTTTATACTGGGGGAGACGAGCCGTGCTGTGTGTGTGCTGGCGTGGTGTGATATGGGCTCATTGGTATTCTGATGAGAGCTGCAGATAAAGCCATCTTCGTTTGCCCCAGAGGATTGAAGGGGAATCCCACAGAGGGCTGTCTGCTACCGTGGAGTGGTTTTTATTAGCATAAATGAGGCTAAATATGATCCACGGAGGGTCGGCTGGGCGGTGAGGAGGACATCTTTAATTATGGGCTGTGGTTTAGTGATTTGGAGCTTCTAAACCAGCGGTTTGGCATGTTTATCCCATTAGACTACGAGACATAGTGGACATACAGTAATTCCCTTTCGTTCTTGTACATTTGCATATCAGACATTTTGGTTAATGATTTTATTCAGTGAGATCACAAAGAAACAATCTGCTTGTGGATTTATGGTTGTTAATGCAGCACGGGCATTATTTCTGACTAACAACACTTTTAAAAAACCTTTGCCGCACCTCTTATAAAGAAAGAGAGATCTCAACCTTTAGTCACTCTTTAGGACACGGAGGTTGTAATAAACTTACTTCATTTACATGTATTAAAAAAAACATTTGAATACAAAAAACAACGGCTCTCTTTTTGCTGCTTGTTCAGCTTGATTGTAAAGAACTTGTGATTCCAAGGGAAATGTTCACAAGCGGGTGAAAGTACCAAAACTTTGTACCAATACTCTTTTATCGTCACTTTTTGTGACTTTCCCTGTGGTTTAGCCTGTTGTTCCTGAGGTGGAACAGGCCATCTACTAATTGGAAAGTTGGCTGTTCTGTCCCAGAGTGCTCCGGGCTCTCCATGCCTAATTATCCTTGGGCAAGATACTGAACCCTGCTGCTTTCCGATGCATTCATCAGAGTATGAATGTGTGGATGACAGAAAAAAGTGCTTGTGAGGCATGTTATATAAAGTGCTTTAAATTGTTCAAGTAGAGTAGAGAAGCGTTATTCAGCAAAGAACTAGCCCATTTACCACTTTTTCAATAAAGTCTAATCAAGACTAATTATCTAGTCTAATCTAGTCTAGTCTAATTATGCACAATCAACTGTGGAAGTCGACTTTAGAATCTGAAATTGCTCTGAAGTTGTTGTTTTTTTTGTTTCTTTGTTTGTTTTTGTAAATAAAAATAGGTTAACAGATGTGTGGATAGTGTGCAATAGTGCAAGTAATTCTATTTGTTCCAATCACAGAGCTCCCACCCTCACCTAAAAGCTTGTCAGTTATGATGGCTTAGAGTTTAGAATAGGTTGCCTACTATTAGGAAGGTTGGCAGTTCAATCCCCAGCTCCCAAATTCTGTATTAACCTGTTGAACCCCAAAGGATCTACTGCATCAAATTTTCAAGAGAGCTATATGCTATAAAAGACCAAGCCAGGAAAAACTCCTTTATACTTTTCTGTGTTTTATCCTCAGTTAGTTTGACAGAATGGCCTCTGCTTGCACTGCTGATGAAGTCTCACAAGTGTCAGCTTTATTTTGATACCAATATAGTTTACACAGAGCTTGTAATCGCAGAGAAACAGTTGATTCACTTTGGGCCTGTCATTTTTAAGGAGGAACCTCAGAAACACCGCGGGGCTTCAGGTCAAAGATATTGGACAAGATATTAAACCCTGAGTACCCTCTGATGTTTACCTGGGTGAAGATTGGAAATGTGTGTGTGGATTCTGCTTGCAGTGTAAAAAGAGCTTTGGGTTCACAGTGATAGTAAAAGAGGGCTGTATAAATTACAGTCCATTTACCTTGGACTAAACTAAGAGAAGGTAGAAAGCAGAGAAGACTAAATAACCTTAATAGTGTAGTTAAATTATCCAATATAACAAATAGCTGTGCAGCACAGTGGTGCGTCAGTCGCCTTCCAGAGGAAGCCTCTATCTTTGAACCTGTCCAAAGATACTTGTCAGTGTAACTGGTGATCCTATAGTGGCCGTCGGTGTGACAGTAAATGGTTTTCCGTCTTTAATTAATGACAGGAATGAGAGAGGTGGATGAAATCCACTAAACTGGCACTGGATCTAGTTGTGTATATCACAGAGCCATCAAAGGGTAATCCTCAGGCGTGCACAGCACTGTGCACCTGCACGTGTCATCGGCCTGTTGGAGCGACATGTAACATGTCAGCTCAACCTTTTTTATTCTAATTGACATCAAAAAGCTCTGAAGAGGTTTTTATGAAGGAGTAAAACCTTTGAAATGTACCAAGTTCTTGAAATTCTGAAGTAAAACAGCTGCTATCTAAGCTGGAAACCAGCACAAAATGTAAGGTTTATGCCACAGCTGCCCTAAAGTACCAGTATTGGTAATTACCAAAATCATTTTTGATGTTTCTGTGATGGTTAATCCACAAGTAGGGTTAGTAGGGTTTGGAAATTATACTTGTAATGGAAAAATATAAATAAATGAATATATAAATATATATAACTGTAAATAGTATAGTTAAGCAAATTATTATTTTTTTTATTAAGATGTCAACTTAGAGTTATTTACTTGCATTCCTGAAGAGACAAATTTAGTTAAATATTGTGCTTGATTAATTTTTAACTTTAACTGAGCACAATATTTGGGTATAAAAAGATGAATTGACTTCATTATTTGACTAATAAATAAAAATCTTATTTTCAGTTTTGTCAAAGTTTTTGACAGTTTTCTAATCTAATAATTTTGGTAACTACTGTCTACATAAGACATTTTAGAACCACCACAGTCTGCAGCTAAAATAGTCTGTGACGTGATGTTATTTTATATAAATAGCTGATATTTATATTTATTTTTCATCTATTTCCTCTCAAGTATTAAATAAAGCGTTGAGAGTCACAAATCACATCACAGGTGTTTGTTTTGTACTTTGTTTAGAGACAAAAAATGTTTTCTGACAGAAAAGTTGAAATGAAGTTAAAATAGTATTGGTATCAATAGATGTTATCCTAACTGATTAACTAAGGATTCGGTTTACACCCAAATTATTTTTCTATTGGATAACAGACAGACTGCTTATACAGTTATTTTTAACAGCACCCAGAGCAGAAATAGACAGAAAATGTACTGTCAGGTATTTTATCTTAATGCAACTTTGCGCTGCAGTTCTTTTTCTTTATAAACCTGACCTTGGTCTAGGTTCTCATTGAATCTAGGCTTTTTGTTCCCTGCGTACTGTTCTGTTACTCCCCGCTATGCTGCTGAGCAGGGAGATGACAGAACAGAAGGATTTCAGAAGTACAGCCTGACGAACCACGACTCACGAGTCTTATTGATGGATGATTTTGCAGCTCCTATTTTTGGCTTCCTGTAGAGCCTCCAGTTTGAATAGTGGCACTGGCAGCTGCCCACTGATGATATGGCACAACCAGCCTGCCTCCAGAACCCGCTTCATAGGCAGATTGTCGCCGTACACGTCATAGCCACATCATTCTCCGTCGCACGTAGCAGGAGGTGACCTCTGGAAAGAAAGATAAATATCCCAGCCTCCTCTGCGAGTAGCCCCCACCCCCCCTTTAGGATTGATCATGCAGCCAGGCTAGTGCATAAGCACTGATAGCCTGCATGCCGTACACTAAGTGCATCGGTATGATTGATTAAGCCAAAAGATTCATGATGCACTGCACCTGAAGATTATTGTTCCGTGGGACTGAAGTCTTAGCTTATGAGTGGCTTCAAAACATAAGGCAGGATTCCTCAGCTTCAGGAGCAAATGTTAGGTTATCACAGTGTAACTTTAGATTCAGAGTCAGAGGCTTTGGCCTCTCAATCTAATTGTGAATGAGTAGTGGGACAAAGCCTGCTTTGGATCAGCGCACAGGTGCCTGCTTTGCAACATGATTTATTGATGTCCCTCGTGGCTTCAATGGAGGACTTCAGCGAATGTCACCGGTTTTCCTATGCACTCAAAAGAGCCCTAATTCAGCAGGTTTTCTTGCATAAATTGCCCCTCCCTCCCTCTCTGCCTCTGTACACCCTGCGCTTTGATAATGGAAAACAGGTTGACACCATTAGTCAAATAAACGAGGGCACAGTCTCGCAGTAGTTTTAGCCGGGCCGTTATTTGTCTTCATGATATTAGCATGTGCTTTTCTTGATGGTGATCGTCTGAGTGACATAGATAGCGAAGGCAACAGGTTGGTGCGAGTGATAAACGGGCTCCTCCTCGTGAAAGGAGAAAAAGCCTCAGTTCACTAGCGAAGGTTCAAACTCCGCACTCGCCTCCTCACTCCTTCTTTCATCATCGCCACTGAAAGTGGTCTGACTCCTTTTGTGGGTGTTTTTCTGCTTGCGAGAAAATATCATGTCAGACTGAAAACAGCCAACATGCACGAGGGTGGGAGGGGGAAAAAAGCATGCTGAGTAAACGGGTGCCGCTGACTATGACAAATGCTTCTCTGTGTGCCCTGCTCCAGCTCAGTTTTTCATGTCTAACCTTTTTGCTTTTGTCCACGTCTTAGCATGATCAAACACACAGGAAAAGGTGCACGATCAGGCCCACTCGTGCACATTTTCCACCCTTTTTTCCCTCTTTGCACTCCGTTTTCTCGTTTTCTTTTCAGTGCTTCTACTCAGTAATGGATGTCTGTGAAGCTCAGGATACTTCCCTGGTCTTTTCAATAATTTCTCTTGTTAATACCCCTCTATGTGTCTTTGTGGAGGCCAGTACAGGCTCTCTGCCTGCTCACTCTCTCTCTCCATTCGCCGGACACACAGCCGTCATGACAAATTACACCCATTTGGCTCAGTGTGCAGCACAGTGTATGTGTAAAGACAAGCAGGTACATGTAATCACTGCAGACACAGAAATTCAACAACACAGACTGTACAGGTCAGGAATAGGTTGATTTCCTGTTTTCAGAAAAAAATAAAGATGCAGGTGTAGCAGAGGGCAGAAAACACGATAACTCACCTATTATATTATTATATTTCCTGTTTTTAAACACGTAACTTTTCCTGTGCAATCTGGGTTTATGTAAAGCAGACGTCAGAGGGTGCGTTGCGCATAAAGTCTATTTCAGAGAGAAAGGAATAAACATACTACCCCGTCACCATCTTCCATTTATTTTATTCCTATTAAATCTGCCCAATAAGGCTAAACCATCAGTTGGAGTGCCGACATTTTCCTTCAGCCGTGCTGTGTCATTGTGTATGCTTTTATATTTAACTGCTGCTACTTTTAGTCTTCAGCTGAACACAGAAGAGTCAGTTGTAGGGATACAGCAACAAGCAAGACGTTGGAGGTGCTCCTCATGTCTCAGCTCTTTTTTTTTTTCAAACCACAAACACACCACTGTTTAATAAGAAAGTCAGTTTATGCTATACTGCATAGAAAAATATCACAAAACGTAAAAATCCAAAGCAGTCAACAATGAGGGGACCTGTTGGCTCTCATTTGCTGTGAGGATCACTGCAAACTAACCCTTAAAACTAGCAGAATGGATTGATGAGTGCGTTGTGGACATCCCCCGATTTAAACTGTATTTGACCGACGTGTTAGGCAGCACAGTCATCAAAGCAAAATGAGGGAATAATGTAAGAATTCCTCCTGCAGAGACCTGCAGGTTCAATGATCAGTGCTGAGGTGCAGTAAAGCCTTTTTTGGTGGCTGCCCATTGATTTCTTAGTATTACAGTATAATAAACCACCTTGTTCATAATAATGTATTAATTATGCACAGGCAAAGCTACAGCCACAATATAGCATAAGTTATTGCATAAGTTATCTGCCATGAGGGTCTCATAACTGCTCCCCACAAAATCAAATATCTGTTTTCCTCTGGCCTCTGGCACTACTTGAATTGTTTTGTTGCTAGCTGTCCAGTTTTGATATTTATGGTATCTGGAGATAACTGTTGTGGAGATGCCCGTCTTCTTTTAAATATAATGCCACTAAATTGAAGTTGCCTTGTGGTGTTCAGAAAATGTATTTCAAAGAAACTCAGCAGCAGTGACTCTTCATGCAGTCACTCCAAATAAATCTATTTCCTTTCTATTGAGTTATACTTCTTCTGGTTCGGTGAGAAACTCCACCACGTGTCATTTCTCTGCACCATTCAGAGCTCTGATTCTGCCCATCGATGGCTAATTTAGGATCACCAGTTAAACCTAATTTTCTCTGGACTGTTGGAGGAAACCTACGGAGGCAGAGGGAGGACATGCAAACCACACAGGAAGGCCACAGACTCAAATCAGGAACCTTCTTGCTGTGAGGCAGTAGTGCTAGCCACTGAAACACCTTGCCACACAAAACTAATTTCAATTAGAGAGTCTTGAAGGAGTCCTGTAATGTTTTTTTTCTTTCATCTCACATGATCACAGAATTGAAAGCATGCCTGCCGCCTTCTTTGGCCACCTGATCCATTTTAGCCAACTTTCTTTGCCCCTCACTGGAGGACAGAGCTCTGCACCTGCACCATTAAGGGAATCCTCTCTTTGACATCATACAGAGCCAAGTGTCGAGTGTTTACAGCAGGTCGGCTTACACTGACCTTAATATTTGAACCTTTAGCCACGTTTAATATGAGAATCCACCAGTGTAAAAGCATACTGGTCCCCAGTAATTATAAAAGTAAATGTCAGGGTTACATCAGAAAGAGCGTCACTCAGAAAAGCTAATAAATCATAAATCTCCACACCTCTAAAACAGAATCTAAAGGTTGACCTCATTTTGTGTCCTGCACTAATTAATATTTGGGCAGTCAGACATCAGTGCATGCTAACTTAAAAAAAAAAAAATCAGTTTTGGCCCTTTTCACATTTTAGATGTGATGTTTAATAAAATATAATTCGACTAAACTGCAAAGTCCTAAATGAATATTAATCTCCACGCTGGTTACAGATCAGAGAAGCCCATGTTTGAACTAGCCGGGAGAATCTGTGTCAGTGCATTTAGTTTGTTCATTTCTGACATAACTTTATAAAAGGACGCTATGTTTTATTCAGCAGCAGAGTGTCAGGTTGCCGGGTTGTGACAGCCAGGCTTGTGTACTGATTGAAGGCACGACTCAAGCCAGACCCCGTCATGATAAACATCCTCTCTCTTAATCGGCCTCCGTTACCTCTTTTATCTCCTTATTTAAAGCCTTCTTGCATCTACGTGGTTTCAGTTTGCACGGAGACATCTTACACCTACCTATCCAAGGAGTCACTATTTAATTCGTCCCGATTCAGTGATTCGGCCTCGTTTCGGAGGTTGATTTTTGTCCTAATATGCACACGATTCACATTACCCAGCATCAGTAAAAGACTAAACACCTTACAGTTGACAGGCTGCATTTTATTCTCCTGCTTAAAAGATAATTTGAGGAAAAATAGAGCATCCATAAATCAACAATGGCCCCGCGTGTTGTCTCCCCAGACATTGGTCTGGAGCGGGCTCTGTGGATTAGAGACGTGACAGACCTGGTTAATGGAAGGCAGTGCCTGGACCCTCTCTCCTGCAAGTCTGTGTGATTGAGTATGGAGGAATATGATTAATGATTCAGAGGCTGAGTTTAAATAGTCAGTGCTTTGGGGTTCTGCCCGAGTGTATTTTAAACCCCTCATGGAAGAAAATGGAAAAAATATTCCTGTGGCGAATAAATTATACTACTAATAATATTTGATCTCTTACTGCAGCTCTTTGTTGTACGTTCTACCCAGATTTCTGTTTCTGTCTTTATCCATTGCTCCTTAATGATGGTCGTAACCTCTCAGTCATATTAGTACCTCGTGACTGTGTTTTGAGGTATTTTTTTAATGAATTAACCTCAAATTTACTTGTTTGAGGGTCTACAGCTCTGCCTGTGTACACAAGCTGTTTTCTTTCCCTTTCCATTTTTATTTGTTGAGGTTTTCGTTTGTCATCAGCATGACCATTGCATATTATTAAGGTTATAATAGACATAAAAATTGAATAAGATTTAAACAGAATAAATATTTTGTATTTTCCTTTTTTCCGTCTAATCTTTCAGCCAGTTTTTAATAAAAGATTGTGAATGATGATCGTTAGTGTAATCAGTCAAATCTGATCCCACTAAAGCCTGATAGAGCTCATTCGCATGTGTCACAGCACTCGATTTACCATAAA
This sequence comes from Haplochromis burtoni, assembly GCF_018398535.1. Taxonomy (NCBI): domain Eukaryota; kingdom Metazoa; phylum Chordata; class Actinopteri; order Cichliformes; family Cichlidae; genus Haplochromis; species Haplochromis burtoni. The sequence goes on from NW_024582419.1 coordinate 1,113,808, forward strand.
CTGGTAGAAACATTCAAATGAGCCACTAAAATAAGCTGACATGCTTTCCTATTAATGACAAAAAAAACCAACATAAAACCCCACTTTATCAGCAGCAAATAAATATATGGCCTCTATCAAATACACTATTTCTTGAGTGTTTAGGGAATCTTTCGACATTCCTACTTTGGACATCCACAGACGGAAGGAATGACATTTGTGCCACAGACAGGTCTGAGAAGTTGAAGAGTGATCTCACACTGATAATGGTCTGTTTGTGGCATTTGTTGTCATTAAGATAAATGTTAAGTAATGCTGGTCTTAACCTTGAAGCAATAAGCCAGTGATTGGTGTCAGACTAACTTAATCGCTTCCTTATTTCAGTAACCGTGACTAAAACACACTAACGTGCAGTCGTTTTAAAAAGAAATCATCCTGTTTCATTCCTAATGATCAAGATATAGTCGATCTAGCCCTTAACAGATTTTAAAATAAGGTAAATAAACCTCAGATGATCAGTCACGGATGAAATATCACACCATGTCATTCATTTAACAATAACGAAGACAAACTGGAGAAGCACTGTGTCAAAAACTAAACGCCACTTATGATTCGGTAGTTTGTAGAGACACCTTTAGCAGAAGTAATTTAAAGTAATTCTTTTTTTGTATTACTTTATCAGTCTCTCACATAGTTGTGGAGGAATTTTGCCCGCTCTTCTGTACACCATAGCTTCAGTACTTCGCAGGCATTTGTTTATGTACTTTCTACTGTCTCTAAAGTTCCCAGCCTTTCATTCAGGGAGAGGTCTGGACTTTGACTGGCCATCACAGCACTTTGATTCTTTTCTTTTTCATCCTTTCTGCAGATTTGCTGCTGTGCATTGTGCATCGGGCCAAGCATACTGTAATTTATTGTTTATATGTCTAAGCAAAAACTCCTTGGAACGTCTGCAGGTTGTTCAAACGCCGCAGATAGACTTCTGACCAAATCTGCTACGTACTCGCATGTGACACCGTTGCTAATACAGCTACGATCTGTGGACTCTGTGGATCTGTGAATTGCATTTGTCTTACTTTTTGTCTGTGTTGCTTTAAATGCCCTGGATTTTTATTTTTATTTTTATTTTTATTTTTTTTGTGAAACACTTTGTGATTCTTGTCTTGAAAAATTATAAATAATTTTTTGCCTTACTTACTTACTTAACTATATAAAGGACTTCAACTCAATGACTGCAATGCACCCGGGTCCTGTGGCTGCAAAACAAGCCCAAATCATTACCCCTCCACCACCGTGCTTGACAGTCGGCATTAGGTGTTTGTGCCGATATGCTGTTTGGTTTTTGGCTAGTGTGGTGCTGTGCATTATGGCCAGCCATCTCCTCATTGGTCTCATCCATCCAAAGGACATTGTTCCAGAAGTCTTGTAGTTTGTTCAGATGCAACTTTGCAAACCTAAGCTGTGCTGCCATGTTCTTAGAAAAAAAAGCGGCTTTCTTCTGCCTTCCTATGCTTCTTTATTGTTTTCCTAATTGTAATTTCATGAACTTTAACATTTAACACGCAAACTTAGGAATTTAGAATCTGAGATGTAGTTCTTGTGGGTTTTGTTTTTTGTAGTGTCTGGCCTTGGGGTAAATTTGCTGGGATGTGCACTCTTGCAAAGATTGTAAACTGTCTTCAGTGTTTCCCACTGGTGAATAATCTTTTTCTAACTGTAGAGTTATGGACTTCACATTGTTTGGAAATGGCCTTTTAACCTTTCCCAGATTGATGGGCGGCACCAGTTGCTTCTCATGCCTCCTTAGCATCTGACAAGATGTTCTGCTTTCATAAAGATGCTCACACTTGCTTAGGCTTAGGCTTTCTTAGGTTTTCAGAAACTGTTATATGTCTTGTTTTGTAATTTATCTGAGGTTATATTTACCTAATTATAAGACCAGCTAAGGACTAGATGTTTTTATTATGTCTTGATATGTAAAACCTTCAAATTGAAGACCGTGTTGTGCTTTCTTTGTGCTATGACTGTATACCAGACAAGAATTTAGATGATATTTATTGTTGCGTAGTCTGTTGTCTGAATATAGAGTCTGCACAGTGGGGACTCTGCTAATGTGTCGGATTAGTTGTGATTAAGTATAAATAAGGGGTGGAAAGGAGAGAGTTAATGTGGAAATTAATAAGCCCTTTCACATTCCTCCCTCTATGACTTTCTAGCTGTCTAGATAACACTATTCCCCGCTGGCACCTGCTAATGTCTTGTCACTACGCAGCCTCCTTACGGGATTGAGCTTGAGAAAGTAAATCTGTCAAGCTCTTAGAGATGGCTTTAGCATTTTAAGTAGGCCATACTGACACTGAGACTGTCATAAATCAATCTACTGTATTAATTGTAGGAAAATCATTAGAAGTCATTATGTCTACTAACAAGACATATTTCACCATCTGACTGTTGACTCTATTTTATGATGACAAAGGACAGTGTAAGAGGTGAACAGAGTAAGCATTTTTCCTTTATGATAAATCATCTTTTTCTATTACTATTTTTCTATTTTTTTATGTCATGTCTAAATATGCAAATGAGACCTTATATATTTAATGTACCAGAGTGCATAATTCCCCGTAAACTTTGGTTAAAGTAAGGTTAAAAATTCTAGTTTCAGCTTGTTGACATTCCAAACTCAAAGGTTTGTAACACTTCATAAATTAGGAAATAACCAAGTTTTAACTGATGGACTAACTAATATAGATCTGGTACTTTACTGGTTACTCAGGTATTTTGTGCGGCTGTCCAATGGTAAATGTGTGAAAAAATAAATCTAAATGTTGTCTGAAAGGACAAATTAATGACTTACACATGAGAAAACTTGTTTTTTTCCTGATGTCTTGCTTTAAACAAGAACATTTATAGAAACTGGATTGCTAAGAATATTATTTGCAGCTATATCTTACTGTTTTATTACAAGAGAACTGCGTGTCCAAGGAGAGAAGCATCCTCTCCGTGCCAGCTGCCACCTTATCCATGCACAGATACACGCAGTAGCGCTGTTCTAGTGAATAATGCAGTTAATAAAGCAATCTAGTTAAGCTAGGTGACTGACATGCATAACGCTTCAGTAGATTAAAGGCTAAGAAGCATAATGAATGCAAGACAATGCCACACGTCTCAACTAAACAACCGAGCAGTCAGTTATAGCCGCAGGGCTGCAGCTTCATCAAGGTTTGCTAAACAAAATGCACAGGAGAAAAAAAAGAGTTTTAAAAAATCAACTTTACAGGAAACAATCAAGAGTTCGTGAGACTAAAAAGGATTTCTATGTTATTCTGTTTGCATCTGCAGGTGTTCTAGCATTCCTAGCACTGCCAGCAGGAATGGTGTCATCAGCACAGGAGCTGTACCTCAGCCACACATCCCAGGACTCTGTCTACATGGCAGTCACACACAGCAGCCCCCTGTCCTCGCCCAAACCTCCACCCCTGGACTGGCATCAGGAGGGGTCGAGTAGCGGGGAATGGTCACCCAAAGGCATGCAACCCACAAATGCCCTCCTTCCTACGTCTGCTCTTCCCCCTTTACACTTGCATCGGCTTGCCCAAGCTTCCAACTTAGCTCGTGAGGATCCTCCCAGTTATGACAGAGTCACCCCAAACACTGTGAGCACTGGCAGTCATGTGAATCACCCCAAAGAGCCCAGCTCTGATGTTGTAAACAGAAGTCTCATGCACAAATTGGTCAGGGCCCATAACCCAGTTACAGTCAGCACTAACCAGGCCAGCAGCAGCAGCAGTCCTAAATTTCCTAATGCAGAGAGGCCAAATATAGATGTGGAATCTGCTGCTATAGGGGCCCCAAACCCCCTAGCACCTCTGTCCAGCTCTGGAGCAGAAAAAGGGGATGCACTCGATGCAAACCACACAGGGCCTCAGAAGCTGAGTGTAGAGGAACTCGGGCAGCGGTATGCTCCACGCCTGCAGCCCCCCTCTTCACTCTCAGTCGATGCTGATGCTGCACGAGGCCTGAAACTCAGGAATCACGCTGTAGGATCCCCGCACCACGCCATCACCCTTCGCGAGGTGCATGGAGTGGACGAGCCCCCCACTGCTCAGTTGGTTGTCACTGTCAAGAGCCCACCACAGATTCAAACTTTCACTGCGTCCAGCGCCCCGTCCACCGTGACGGGCGTCACAACACAGAATTCAACACTCACGCCAGCCACTCGCACTGCAGCGAACGACATCCCCACTGTGGAAAGTCAGTCTCAAGGTTCTGTTCAAGGTAACAGCACTGACCTGCTAGGGAATGCAACTGCATATGGGGAGCACTTCTCCAAGAGCACATCAGTCAAGATGGAACAGCAGGCAAACAGCTCAGAGCCCACTTCCACAACCAGCGGGAACTTCCAGATCACACAGTTGCCAATCACCACCCTGACACCTGGCCACAACCCAGGCACTGCTATCGACTCCACGTCATCCCAAAAGGACATCTGCTTTAGCAGGATGGCCATTGTGTGGATCGTGCTGGCCATCAGTGTGCTCGTGTCCTCGTGTTGTAAGTAAAACCAGAACAGCTTGGAAAACAAAGAGAGTCACATTCTGTCTGAAAGAAATGGTTTGGTATTTAAAGAACCTCAATCGTCTGCTGCACTGCAGAGAGTTTATACCACCTTCACACTTGTATATTTAATAAGAAGCCACAGAAGCCACCGTGTAGTTTCATATAAAGAGTGGGAAGAAAAAGGAAAATGGGCTTAGTTAGATAGGCATATCTAAGTTAGTGGGTTTCCCTTGTTTGGTTGTGGCTTGAGATTCATATTTAACCTCTTTACATTCACCTGCTTGTGGTGACCTGTTTTTTATCGATTTAGCTTCCACCTTCTTTCATCCAATTTAAGTTTACGCATGCCATAGTTAAAAAGTTTAAGAAAAGCTGCATGAAAATCATTTAAAAGGTAACATCTTGTGTGTTTTTTGGTTTTTAATGTGCTTGTGCTCAACCCTTAATGGTTTAGCAGCAGCCTATGTGTTAATCCTCTCATCTCACTATTGGAAAAAAATGACACCGCACCAGGTCACAGTATTTTATATTGTAGATCACATTGTTATAACACATGCATATTTTAACCATTATTAGTAATTTTATTACATTTCTGAAGTGAGTTTAATTCATTCTTAAGTTTTGACTTTTCTTGTCTTCGTTTATCTCAGTCAGCTTCTAGATTTCCCAGAATCCCTTTTGACAGCCTCCAGTTACACTTCAGGGCCGTTCCTTATGAAATTAATTTGGTTTAAAAGGTTTTCACTGGTGAAAAGCTATTCCACCCAAGGCAAAATATAATTTTGTGCACTCCAGTCCACTGAAAATGAAGTACTTTTACTTTCTGATTCCTGAAAGCCTTCTCGTATATTTTCACCGAACGACTGGCAGCTCAGAATTTGCAGTATTGATTTCCAACTGCAGCATGTTGTCCTGAAACATGACAGGCTCTTGCCGAGCAGCAGGTGTGGGTGATTTCAGAGGCTTTTTGAAGCAGCAGCTATTCCCGTTTCTGTGCTGAGCCTCGTTTTTTTTCCTCTGCCCGCTGTAGCTGTGCTGTTGACTGTGTGCTGCATGAGGAGGAAGAAAAAGTCTTCAAGTCAGGAGAACAACCTCAGTTACTGGAACAACGCCATCACCATGGACTACTTCAGCAGACACGCCGTGGAGCTGCCCAGAGAGATACACACTCTGGAGAGTGAGGTACAAACTACTGACACTGTTAGGCTGCCTTTCTGTTACTGCTCTGCACCGCACACACTTAAAGAGGCAGCACATTTACTTGATGTTTCGCTATCAGTCAGCAGAATGCATTTAATGAATATGGAAACAACAAGAGGATCCATGTCCAATCTCCCCTGTCAGCAAGCCCCGAGGCCTTCTGAAGCCACTTGAGCATGACGCTGTGCCGCTGCGATTAACGAGGATGCTATTTGGAACAAGCAAAAGACAAATTTTTCCTCAGGGCATCTGATTCTTAGACAGTTCTTCACATCAAGTATTCACTTAAACTTACAGCAGCAACTGAATCTCATAGACTGGCTTCAGTGTTGATATACTGAGTAGTCTTTACTGATACATTATTAGTAACTTGGTATTAGTAATCAATAAACCTCAGCTGAGTCTGGTTGAGGATTTTTGACTACATAAAACAAAATCTTTGAAGCAATGATGCGTTTATATTATTTTAAAAATTGCTTTACAGAACAGAAAAACACATTTAGGCTTCACAGATCAATAAAACAACAGCTGATGAGGTCTGCTTTTTCATTTTAAAAGGTCTGTATCATCTTCTTGCGGTAAATAACATGTCTTCCATATCTTTCCTTCTCCGTCATGTTACGTATTTTATGTTTTTCTGTGAACAAATGGATAATCCAAGCTAAACTTTGGTCTCTTTAATTCTCATGTCGCTTTGAGCTCTGGTAGAAATCTTCTGAACCAAGAAATTCTACTAATTGGCAGCGTTTCCATTTACTCAGTAAATTCACAGCTTAATCTTTCAGCACATGTGTTCCCACTTATTTTTTGCTGTAAGTAGCTTTGGGATTGGTAAAATCATCTTGTTCCCAACTGTATTATATCATTTGTTTAAAATAGTGTTCTGGCATGAATTCAGTCTTTATTCATTCCAAAACAAATCACATAACACAAGATAAAGACAAATCTGGATTCTTCAGTATTGACCTCGCGGCGTCGTCCATAAGCTACATGAAGTTTCCGTAAACTCACTTTCGTATAATTCGTCAGACATTGCCTATAAATATAACAAGATGTCCAACATATTTGACTTAACATTTTTATCTGACACTTTAAACTCTTTAAATCCTGTGTATCCTCTTTGCTTCTGCAAATCATTATATCTGATATCACGCTCCACACCAGAAGCTCCCAGGTTTTTAATAAAGTGATATGAGGCTTTTACACTGTAAAATCTGCAAATCAGGTCATTTTTAAGCTACTGTCTCCCACTAATTAGAAATATTCTGCACTTAATGATGATAATTTTACACACATTCCCCTAATCGTGTGCTTTTTAAAGGGGGCTTGGAAACTTTTAGGCAGCATGCAATTTTATTTATTTTATTTTATTTTATTTTTAACTAACCCATTCATATTTATGCAAAACTAAGACTTTGTAGGCTCAAGTCCAGCTCAAAGCAGAAAGTGTAATATGTTGTTTTTAGGTGCATGGCAGCGCCATCTGTTGGAAAAGATGGGATATAACAGAGGCATATTATACTCTCTCTGCAAATTCCCCCCTCTATTCTTTTTAACCGTATATTTTTATGCACCATTGCTTGCTCTCTTTGCATGTTTATTATCTTCTCTGTGTGTTTCCTTTATTTTATTCCTCTGCCTCCTCAATTTGCATTCCTTTGCCGCCTGTCGGAGGTGTCAGGAGAGGGAAGCTGAGGATCGTGTGTAGGATGCCCTTGGTGACACCCAGGTGTTGTTTACAGCTTTGCACGTGTCCGTAGAGCAGAAGCCTCGTACTGTAGCCTCCCTGGTGCTATAGGAAAATGACAGAAATGACTGTAAACCTGATGATGGTGATGGTGATGATGATGGTGTTCCTGTAGTTCCATGTGATTGGATGAAAAAGGACTTTTTCAAAACGACCTCCTGCACCACCTCATTACTGCTGACTCACCATCACCCAGCGCACTTAGATTAACACCCTCTGCTGCCTTCTTCTGAGTCATTCTCCCTTTTTGTTCCTCCACTTGTGAGGCTCTTACATCTTCCCCACCACCTCCCCTTTGTATCTCTGATCGCTGAGCTTTTTTCCACATATCTTTGTTCACCATCTCCTTAAAAGCCCTGATGTGCACAAAACCCATATTTTATCTGTCCTCTTCCACGCTAAACTTGCTGCTCGTCGCCTGTAGAGAGACTCAGATACAGTAGCTTGTGCGCTAACGGTGAGCCCTGAAGCGTGAATCATGAATTAGAGCTGCTGCTTAACAGTTACACCTCCTTTCCTTTTTTTCCCACTACGTCTTATTTTGTGCATGTACTTTTTGCAGGATCATGACACCTGTCTACCCCCCAATGGAGACTACAGCGGCAGCAGTGTGGTCCTGGTTAATCCTTTCTGCCAGGAGACCCTCTTCATCAACAGAGACAAAGCTTCTGCCATATAGAGACACAGAGGGGCGAGAAGCTCTGCGGATCCTCGTCCTCCTCTCCCCCTGCTGTTCTTGTCTATTTTATATATGTGGTAAATATTCAGAGACTTCGACTTTATACTGTATATCACAAACACAAAGAGCAACCTGAAAGAAGCGCGGCGTAAACAGACGCTTATTTACTACGAGGATGCACCTGCGTATTTTTCTGATGTACATTTTCTACAAAAGGCTTAATTGTGATAAAGGTTTTTATTGTCTTTATAAAATTACAGAGTATATGTGGTTTTGTTTCTTTGCAGTGGCTTGATGGTGAGTGCACTGTGGATGTTGCCACACAAAATCTGCTTTAGAGAGAGACACATGTGCTATAAAAAAGATTAAAGCTGTTCTTTGTAAGTTTAACTTTCCTTTAAAATCAATCCCTGAATACTTACAGCCTGCTGAACTTGAATAAGCACCTAGATAAGTCGGGGGGAGGAGAGGCAGGGATATGTGGAGGAATAATGGTTGTGAAATCTGAGCCTGTATTTATCAAACTTACTAAAAATGATCATTTAGAACTAAAAGTAAAGACTGGCATTAAAATGACTCAACCCTTAAGAGTGGCTTTCAAATGATCAGTTTGCTCAGACTAGTCAGATACACAGATTGACCCGACAACTGCAAGATTTTACCCAGTACAGCACATTTTAATATTAAAAATGTATGTTCTTTTATCTGGGAATTTTCTAATTAAGAAGATGATTAAACATCCATCTATTTTTTTTGGCCATTTATCCAGCTCAGGTTCACTGAGAGGTTGGAGCCAGTCAATCACAGGCCTAAAACACAGAGACAGACAAGCTTTGCCAGGTATCGAGGGGACTAGGGGGTCTGAGGGGACGGTGTAAAGCTGTAGTGGCATCCTGGTTATTAAACATACACAAAATAAAACATTAAAATTAATTTGTAGAGTCAATACGTTTCTATTGTGAAAGTAAGAATTAAACCTCACGGTCACAGTTTAAGCAAAGCAATAAAAACTCGCTAAAGTGAAAAGATGTTTCTGGGAGCTGGGCCCTTTATGAATTCACTGATTCACTTTGGTTTTTAAAAAAAATATTATTCTAAACAGAAATTTAAACATTAGATGAAATCAGGTATACAGCTGCTACACTTTGAGGTACATCCTAGGAATTATATCCCAGCTAAGGGGCTTTGACGCAGGCAGCAGTGCGTGATGATTCCAAACACCTTAGCCTCAGAAAAACAGTCAAAAACAGTGAAGACCGGAGCTGTGCTGTGCAGCAGACAGTGATAGCATGGAAACACACAAGTTCACCAGTTCTGCAGTTCGTTTTTAGGTGAATTTTAACCCTCGGCAGTTTGATAAATACAGGCTTGGATCTTATCGGTCAGTCTAAGCAGGTCTTTGGGCGATGTGGAGTCCAGCATCCAGCAGTTTTGAATAGCAGCTTTCAGCTCTCAATAAAAAAATGGAGCGGACTTAAAATGGCCTTCCCCCCTCATGCGTCACCAGCTTCTCCGAAGAGGGACCACATAGATGTCTTAATTCCTTACGTTGGCCCTTTATATATCAGTATGCGTGTGCATGTAGGTGCACTGAAGCGTGCGTGTGAGCAGGCGAGCTGCGACGTGCCGCCCCCTTTAACCAAATGTCACGGTTACTTTAAAGTTTAATTGAGACTCTGCGCGACGTTCAGCTCAGTTTTTGTGCGTCCGTTCCTGTGTGTGCCTCTGTTTGTCCCGTCTGTTTGTCTCTCGTGTATATCGTGGAGTAGCTACCGGTCATGTGAGAGAAAGAGTTCCTCGCTGCTGTTGGAAACATTTAGACCACCTTGCTACTGTAAGTGTCTCCCTCCATAGACGGCGTGTTTATCCAGTATTGCAAACCGTGTCAAAGGCTGTGTTAGAGGCAATAAAAACAAAAAATTAAAAATATATATATATATACTGAGACAAATGAAGAATGCTGTGAGCACGTACAGAGGCGATTTAATCAAAAGTGCGTTTGGATATTTAGTTTCATTATTAAATCTGTGGTCCTTCTGTCATTTGTTCTTACTTTTGCATCGCTGCCGTTTTATTCAGTAATCAATGCTGTCTGCCTCTACTGTCGCTGAAGATTCTCCGTATTGTATGATGTTGTTCTGAGATCACCTGGTGAAGAGGTGATGGCGAACAACACAGCTAATTGATATTTCCCGCATTGGATGCTCACAGCCGGGCTTGTTGTTTTTTTGCACGCTCAAAACGTGGATATTTTACAAAAATGTTCAGTGGCACGGTGGAGCAGTGTTCAACATTATGTATTTTTTGTACTGTCGTATACACACTGTACTTTTTACTGCTGAGCAATAAAACAATGGGGAAAAAACCCATGGATTACTCTGTTTGTCTGATTTGTTCTGACTAGTTAGCTGCTACCTGTTTGTTGATTACGCAACGCGCACTGTAAACAGTCTTGCCGAGCACAGCACATCCATTGAGGCAGCGAGCTGGATTTTTCTCTTTGTGCACTGGTGCTGCATCTGGTCAAGTGACCTCTGGCTCGGGATGCTGACGTCAGTTCGGTAATCTGTTTACAAGCCTGCTTCACTGCTGAGAGGAAGCTTATTTTAAAGTCAGTGTTATTCACCCATTTGTTGGCTTTGTAGAAAGTCTTTGTAAATTAATTAATGACTAATTGTTTTGCTAGTTTTTTTCAATATCCTTATTTTTGAAAGGAAAACACATTCTAACTTTAACCATCATTACTGATATTTAATATAAAATTGGGGTTAGAAGTTCACACACACACATACACATAGGCATTATTTACTACAGCTGGTACTTTCTCTTGGCCAAATAAAAAGGATTTGTTTGACAGCACTCACTGGTTTGAGCAATACTGAGATTAATGAGAAAGTCCAAAGAACTCGGAGAAACGTTTAAAAGGCGAATTATATATTTACACAACTTGGGACGGTCTCCTGGAGCCAAGTATGTAAGTGCAAGTTATTTGGATGTGTCACAACTTTGCCGAAGTCTGGAAGAAGACCCAAACCGCCATCCTTAGATAAGAGGAAACTGGTTGGGATGTTCAGGAACAACCCATGAACCATCAAAGCACAAGTCTGCCATGAACTGGGAGCTGCTGGAATACCAGCGTCACTGTCCAACCAAGAAAGAAGCCCCTGTTCCAAAATCATCACCCTCACACTTGGCTGAAATTTGCAGCTGCCCTCATGAACAGATAAAGCAAAGATGGAGCTGTTGTCCACAATGGCAAGAATGTATGTTTGGAGGATTAAAGGTGAGGCTTTCAGCTCTTGAGCATGGTGGTGGTAACATCATGCTCCTGGGCTGTTTTGCTACCGGTTGTACTGGATGTTGGGAGTAGTACTACCTCCAAATTCTTCAACTTCACCCCAAACAGCAGTTAAACAGTTGAAACGTGGACACTGTTGAGTGAACCACACATAAAAACTGGTTTTGCAATGGATAAAGCAGGCTAACATTAAGCTTCTGGAATAGCCTCCCCAAAGCCCCAGCCTCAACACTATTAAAATGTGTGGGCTATTTTTAAAAGCCAGGTCTGTGCCAGAAAAGCAATCAATTTAAATGAACCAATTCTGCCAAGAAGAGCAAAGTCAAGCTAACTTTATTCATAAAGGGCTTTAAAACAGCAAGTACTGACCAAAGGGACAATTAAAAATCAGCTCTCACACTCTTGCCAATGAAAAGAGACGGGTTTTCAGAAGTGGAGAGTGAAGAAGCCCGTCTAAGATCCACCACTGTCACAGGCAAAAGCTCTGTTCCTTCTGAGCTTCTGTTGTGTCCTCGGCACACCTAGATAGCTGACCAAAAATCAAGGAATCAATCTCAAATCAAGGGCTCAAAAATATTTAATAACACCTTTTCTGCTTGAATTAAAATAATACAGCTTTTCTTTGCGTTAATGTAAAGAAGTCCAGGTAACAATGGACCACAATCACCCATCTGACTTAATATAAAACAAAAAGTGAGTCACAGGAGGACATTTCTTCTCATCTTTCTCATCCGTTGAGAAGCTGAAATCTTATATCAAGCAAGAATTTGAAAACTTTTAACTAAAATGTTAGAATAAGACACAATGTGACTTTTTTGCAGCTTGTTGTTGGCAACAAATTCAAAATGAGCCAATTTATTTAAAACAAACAAGCAAACTTATAGGTTGATATTTTGTCCTTGCAACATTTTTCATTTTTTAACACAAGCTTGAACTAATTCTGCGTTCTGATTTATTCGTATCTTGAACTGCATCCCAGCTTTTCTTAGTAGTCACATCAAATAGAAACACACAAAAACCTTAAAAAAAAACACTGATGTGAAAGGAAAGGGAACATTTCAAAGCCCCCAAATTACCATAACAATAACTGTAGATATGAATCATACTCATTAATAATTATTCTGCGTAGGCATATCAGAGACCCAGAAACGGTCGTTACTGTTTTCCAGCAGTAGACTGTGTTACCTAATGCAGGCTCAGCACATTAAAAGACTAATCAATTATTCACCGCTCATGTCAGGCCAGCTGAAAACTGTTGGCTAGTTTAGTTTCTGGAGTAAAGGCCTCTTGGGTTTGTCTTTTTTGCCCACCGTAATCTCTTCCTTTTGTTGGTCAGTCTGGTTGGGCTTTGTCTTTTTAAATATGCCAGTGACTGCATGCATTTTGAAGGTAGCACTTAACAAAGCCAGTTGTGTACTTCTTTAGGGCCTGTTTGTTGTTTTGTTGGTTTGTTTGGTTGGAGCCAGTTTGTGTTGTTCTGTGAAGCTGGAATAGCCTCTTTCTTAAAAACACTCTGACAACTTCCAGAACAGTTCTCTTATCTGAATTATCTATAACTAAAAGGGACACGACAACATGTTATCTGCATTCAGGACGTGCTTGAAAATGCAGTCATTTTCAGAACGATTACATCTTCATAACAAAGGAACTGTCATGGTCCCCTCGTCCTCCTGTGCCAACCTCTCTATCTCGCTCTGTCTACGTGGGGGTGTGTGTTTGTAATTCTGCTTGTCGGCTTCAGAGGCTGAGCCTTCTTGTGTGTCCTCTGCTGGCAGGCCACACCTGCAAGCTGTTGAGCAATCACTCACCTGGGTGCAATCTGATGATTACTCAGCGACTACTTAAGGTGGAACAGTTCCCAGAAGAAATTGCTGGGGTGTTGCACTTGCTGTGGTAGTGGGAGCACATGAGGTGCAGCATGGGTGGTGTGTTTGATTCTGTGAGAAATTCAGCTTTATCTTTGAGCTTAAATGATTCTCTGCTGTGCAGATACTCGCTCGCCACATGTAGGGGAAGTCTGTGTGGGAGAAAGTCTCCAGATATCACCCACCTGCTTCACTCAGAAGACACCAAACAATTGACTTTTTTGTGAGTTCAATAAACCTGTTAAACTTTTATTCCTGTATTTGAGTCCAGATCTGGTTTGGTCCTTGACAAAAACACACACTTTTATTTTGTCCAAATTATTATTCTGGAAGAAAAAACAACAACAAAATGTTAAAATATACGATCCATTGTGATGTCGTCCCAGTGGAATCACAGCACTACTTGTTTCATTATTTTATTTTCATTTCTAATTTTGCCACTTTCAATTTTCCAGGAATAAATTGGCCAATCGGTTTATCCAAGCAAGTTATAATTACTATTATGTGGATACAGTACAGCAAAAATATAAACAATTTTTTTATATGATAGAAACCAACCCATACAAGCTATTAGAGCCAAAGACATTATAAGAAAGAGACATGATACCCAAGAAGGATGGAAGGAAGGAAAATACAGCAAGGAGTTGGCATTGAAATTTGGTGGAGGGAAAAAAAAGCTTTTAAACCTTACCATAGAACAAAATCATCAAACTTGTTCAAATTTTATTCCAGATAAAATGCAGATTTTATGTTCTGTTAACCAACTGAATTAAAGCTAATTTGAATGGCGTTCAAAATAATTGCCAAATATTTAACCCGAGCTTTTACCAAGACAGCAGTATTGAGACTTGCTTCTAGAGGACAGGCCTCTGTTTTATGGGTTGCAGACAGTGCAAGTGAGGGTACTGCAAATAAAAGCTGCGCTGGACAGACTTTGTGGGGTGACCAGATCCCACCAAATTAAATGTCGAGCCCTGAGTTTGTTTAAATCATGACATTTTGATATACCTAACTTTAAGAAAAAAAAGAGGTAAACTATTGTGGTTACAGGTTCTACATCACTCAAGTGAAGGACAAATAAAAGCAATTAAAGCGTTTTTTCCAACTATTGTGATGCCACACTCCACCCTGCTTTCCTATTGGCCTGTTTGTGTGGCTGGTCTCATCTGCAGAGGTGGTGTGGCTCATTTCCAGTTGGTGACAATGGTTAAACCAGGGCTCAGTGAGCCATTGTTCTTTATAAACGCCCTCAGTGCTCAGATGCTGTGTGGCTCTCCTCCCTGAGACATCTTTTGGATTTTGGTGCAAATAAACAACATTGCATACATCATTTCTTCACCCATGCACTTATTTACACCAGTGATCGCATTTGTTACACACCTTGTGGTTAGTTTAAGCTCTTTCCTTGCTTCTGGATAACATGCGCTGACATATGAGCCCAGCTCTGCTTTTTATAATTAGGGGAACAGTGGTAAACCTTCCCAGGAGTGAACGCTCTACCAAAATTACTCTAAGAGTACACTGATGACCCATCCAGGAGATTGCAAAAGACGTCTAAAGACCATGCAGCATTCAACAATACAACAATAGTTTTATTCAAGAATAAGAAAGAGACTGGGTATCCATGGGAAAGTCCAAAGGAGAAAACCACTGCTGACCAAAAAAGAACACAAAGAGTCATTTCACGTTTTCCAAAAAAATATGTGGACCAACAAGGCAAAAGCTGAACCTTTTACAAGGTTTTCACCCCGTTGCATCTGGAGTAAAACTAACACAGCATTTCATAAAAAGAAATTCATACCAACAGTCAAACGTGGTGGTGGCAGTGGGATGGTCTGGGACTCCTTGCTTTGGCATGACCTTAAACAGGCTGTTCATGCTGGAAAACCTTCCATTGTAGATAAATTAAAACAACTCTGCAAAAAAGATTTACCCCTCCTTATCTCTGTGATCTGCTTCATATCACCACAGTTTCCCGCTCTCTCAGATCTTCATCTGCCACACCTGCTCGCCTTACCACTATGGGGCACAGAGCTTTCAGTCACTCTGCTCCTTGGCTCTGGAACTCACTTCTTTCAGCCTTAAGAAATATAGATTCCCTTCCCTTGTTTAAGTCACAACTCAAAACCTACTTGTTTAAACTGGCTTACTCGCTTTAATACAGATTTTGCTTGCTGTTTTTGTTGGGGGGGGGGTTATTTTTATTTGTTGTTTGTGGTTGTATTTTGCTGGTTTCTGTATTTTAATTTATTAGAATCTATTTTTAATCTACTGTTTTATTGATTTATTTTCTCTTTGTAAGGTGACCTTGAGATTAAGAAAGGCACCCTCAAATAAAATTTATTATTATTATTATTATTATTATTATTATTATTATTATTATAAAATTCCTCCACAGTGATGTGAAAGACTCACTGCAAACTCTTAATTGCAGTTCTTGCTGCCATTGGTGGCACAGCCAGTTATTAGGTTTAAGGGACGTTTACTTTTCCACATAGGACCAAGTAGGTTCCATTAATAATAAATCAACACAATTTTACTTTTAAAACTGCGCTTTGTTTGATCTTAAACGTTCCCAGGCAAGTTGCTGGGCAAGTAGGTGGCGCTAATTCACCTTGTTGCTGTTAACCGCGAAGAAGAAGAAAGCGGAAGCGAAGAGAAGTGCTTCCGGTTGACGGTACAGATTTGTCAAATAGCCTCTGCATGGCATGGTTGACAGGATAGCTAACGATTCGGGCAGAGGACCGGAGTGAACCTTTTTTTTTTTAAGTCAGCTTGTAACAGAAGCTAAGCAGTGAAAGGACTCCAGAGTAACTCCATCTCCTCTGCTCGCTTCACCCGCTGTCCTCTCGGTCTGAGTGCTTATTTTCACGTTTGTCATTGCTCGGTTGTCTGACTGAAGCTAGTTAACGCTGCTCTTTGAAAATGGCGGATGTACCAACTGAGAAGAGCCTGGACGATTTCTTTGCCAAGAGGGATAAAAAGAAGAAGAAAGAGAAGGGGAAGGGGAAGGAGTCCGCCGCGGGGCCCACATCGGCGGCACTGAAGAAGACCAAGAAGGAGAAGGAGAAATCGACTAAAAACGAGAACCAGGACGCTCAGATCGATAAGGTAACCGGCGCTGCTCTGCGATAACTTTTCACATCGCTACCACACACCGGTGTCCGGCCGGGTGTTTGCTCCCGGATCAGAATTAGAGCTTCTGGGAGAGAAGCCCTGCTTGGCGGCAGCCTTTCCCCCCTCCCTACGTTGTTTTATCAAGTCGCGGTAATAACGTGAGTTTATTTTCTAGGATGATGGAAGGAAAAGCCGGCATATGGTTTCCAGTGGCACAACAATGTGCCACGACGCACGTTTTGAGCTTTTTTTCCCCACGATCTCTGACTTCGAGTGCGATCTTTTAAATATGTTCTGACTTATAAGATTAGATGTAAACATCTTAAATCCACATGTTAATCATGTGCCGGCAGGAGGTAAAGCTGACAGCCCTCCTCTTTGTATCGTGGTTTCTCAACAAGGCCGAGCCGCCATTTGTTATAAGTTGTTAGCAGATCAGCATCTTTTTAGCACTTAATAACATCAGGATATGATCAGGTGATACAGCTGATCGATTAGCTTTGACGACTTGTCACACACACAATGATGACTGGACTACAGTGATCTTAGAGGCCTGTTAAAGTGTGATTTCACTGTGAGGTGCACGAATTAATGTTTTCCTCTGCCCAGGAGGACGAGGAGTGGAAAGAATTTGAGCACAAAGAAGTGGACTACAGCGGGCTTCGACTCCAGGCTTTGCAGATAAGGTGAGGTTAAAACATGTTTGGTTAAGCTGTGCTTCAGCAGAAGCTTGCAGGAGATAACACTCCCATACAGATGTTTTTGGGACAGAGGGTGGAAAGAGAAGTCAAATTTTCAAACAGCAACAGCGCATCCTTCCTGTTTTCAATGAATTAATTCATGGATTAAATGCTGAGAAACACAAGTTGACCCCCTCAGCTGACCCACAACTGGTCGCAGGAGATGGCTGCCCCTCCCTAAACCTGGTTGAGCTGGAGATTTCTTCCTGTTAAAAGGGGGTTTTTCTCCCCACTGTCGCCAACTGCTTACTCATCTGATTGTTGTTCTTCTATGTATTATTGTAGGGTCTGTACTTTACATTATAAAACCCCTTAAGACAGCCGTTTTGTGGGGGTTTTTTGCTGCTAGATAAATAAAATACAATTTAATTGAACTTATAATAAATTGCCTGTGTAGAACAGATGTCATACTATTTTATTACTAAGCCACAAACAGCTCAGTTTGATTTAAAATAGTTCAGACATTTCATAATAACTGTTAGTTCATAAAATGGATGTTAAAACATTATGTCCTAAAAAAATTAGTGCCGTTTCAACATTCAGTCAAATGTTATTACAGAAAAACGCTACTGTGGTAACACCAAGAAATCCATCAGAAACTCGTTACCTGGAGTTTGTTCTGCAGGTGAAAACAGAAATATTGTGCTAAACGGTCAAAAACATCCTATTTTTTTTAAATAAATAGAAACGATAATAAATCTGTGACAGATGAAGAGCCGAATCTGTTACTCATATACGTTGGTGTAGTATAGCGGGCAATGGCTGGTGTTTTGTAGTAAAACCAATTCTGAGTCAGACCTCTGGCTCAGGTTAAATCATCACTTTGGATCACAACGAGATGTAAAGGCGACATCTGACGACCTCACCTGTACCCTCAATGGCGAGTTTTGACACCTCAGTATATATCATTAAAGGCGTGGTTTGACGACCACTGGAATAGTTTTCGGGTCTTTCCAGGGGTAACTGCATAGACAGAGACCACCCTCTCTAACTTCTGATTCACAGGCAGTTTTGTTCTACAAGAAGGTCTGAAAAAATGCCAGTAACCACTCAATTCAGAAAAGAGCCTCAAGGTTTTCTCCTAGAACATTTTCAAGGAGTAAAGAGTTAAGGCATCCTGCGGGGTGGACTGAAGCCCCGCCGGGTGTTTCTGGGCTCCGGGCCTTGGTTTTATTTTTTTAAGAGTTTCTGTTCTGAACCTCCACAGTATAAATAATTTGAACCCTTGAGTGAATAAATAAAAGAACAGCTGTTTTAGCTGTGAGGTTAAACAGAGGGAGTGGTGAAAGAAATGCTAATCAGCTGACGTGCGCCACTGTCAGTGGCTGATTAGAAACAGAACAAACACACAAAAAAACCTCTCCACTGCCATCCTGATTGTTATTTATTGGTACTGACTTAGAATTTCACAATCGGACTTCCCTAAAATAGGATGGACGAATTTGTCCACACACAAACAGTTCCAAA
This sequence comes from Haplochromis burtoni, assembly GCF_018398535.1. Taxonomy (NCBI): domain Eukaryota; kingdom Metazoa; phylum Chordata; class Actinopteri; order Cichliformes; family Cichlidae; genus Haplochromis; species Haplochromis burtoni. The sequence continues at coordinate 1,132,457 of NW_024582419.1, forward strand.
CATTTCACAAGGTGCAACTTTAACCTCAAGATCCAAAAATCATGCCCAATTTAAGTTGACCTTAAAAGGGGATAGCAGGCAATGTCCTTGTGCACCTCTGGACCTCTTCCAGTGTTCCTGCTATTTTTAGATCATTCCCTGGAAGTCCTGTTCTTGCAGCAATGCACACTATGTCTCCTCCACTGTATTAAAACAGCAACTGTTAATCTTCTGTTTCATTTTGAGGAAGAAGACAAAGTCTGGTGAGTAGAGTTGGTCGTAAGCAGTGATTGGGTTGGTCCTACTTCACAGAACAGGCATCCGATGTAACGCTTTTGGGCCTGGGCACGGTCGACACTACCAGCTAACGCTGGAGGTTGCTTGTTGATATGTAGCTGGAGGTCCAGCATCACCAGCGATTAAATATGACAGGTCAGTTTGACACAGAGGTGGAGGTTTCTGCACACTGAAGGGCCCAAGCCAGATGGCCCAGAACAGGACTTTCACAGAGTGATCAAGAAGTATCAATATCCATAGTATTAAAACAGTGTGGAGGTGCACTGCAGTGGGGATGGAAGCCAAATTTCATGGGTTTTTTTGGGGGTTTTTTTTTTTTGTGAGTCTTTGGCTCTGAACCCAAAACTCTAAATCAGCCATATTTGAATGCTGTCATTTTGGTGATGGAAATAAAAGGAAGCATCTTTGTTTTGCTGTGTAGTAAATGTACAGGGACACACAGGACATGGAGGTTTCTGTCCTAACCTTAGCTTAGTAACTCTGAAGATCAGCTTTGATGCGTTCAGTTATATCAGCATCTGGGCACTCTGCTTTACTGCCTCCTGGTTGTTTGTAGTGACGAGAAAGAGGAAGAGGAGTACGAGAAGGAGGAGGTTGGTGAGGATGGAGAGATCATTCTCGTCAGTGGAGAACGAGGTGAAAAAGGTCCCTGGAACAAGTCTGGTGCCGCGCCTCCTCCTGCTCCTGTGGGTGAGTAAACCGATGTAAAATCGACCTTTTTTCTTCCTGGGGGGCCTGAGGGCCTTTATTTGTTAAGGAAACCCTCAAAACCTTTTTTGTTTCAGTCATTTAAATTCAGCTTTTCCATTGTTTTTTTTGTTTTTTTTGAGCAGCACAGTGATTTTTGTTTTTTGATGCATTTCATTTCAGCAGTAGAGAATGTAGAGGTACCTGAGGCGAAGCCCGCTGGTGTATATCGCCCTCCGGGAGCTCGACTTACCACCACCAAACGAGGCCCGACCCAGGGCCCTCCTGAAATCTTCAGTGACACACAGTTCCCCTCTCTACTGGCCACCGCCAAGCACGTTGAGACACGCAAGTAAGCAGAGTTTACAGGAAAACCGTTATAATAACGTATCTGGATGACCCTAAGGGCAAAATATTCTTCAGCTCTGGGAACTGCTTGGCGATTCTTTGTAGATCACTTATTTCACTCTCGCATCTGTGTTAGGGTTGACTTCTGCCGTGCTAGTTTTACGTGGCAGTGTATTCTTGTCTCACAATGATGTTAGCGCTGTAGTCATCACATCCTTATTTTCTCCTGTTTGTGCTGTAGCATCTAGCCTTTGTGTGCCACATAATCCATTTTTGTTAACAGTAGTTGTTTTGATTTTCTGGCTTTATTTTATTTGTAATTTTTGTTTCAAATATGGTATTTAAATATGTACTAAACTTTGTACTTAGGCTTGTTATCATTGTCCTGATGCTTTCATTATTGGACACACGGCCTCATGTTTAGAATACTCTGGTATTTAGACAAGTTCATGGTTACTCACAGTCTGAAAAACAAGCCCAAGTCATCACCCCTTCACCACTGTGCTTGACAGTTACTGTGAGCCATTTGTGCTGATTAGCCAAATGTGGCTCTGTGCACTTTGTCATAACAACATTGTTCCAGAAGTCTTGTGGTTTGTTCACTTGCAACCTTCCAAACAAGCCAAACGTGTTCAGTCTTTGTGCTCTCATGAACTTTTAACTTTTAACAAGCTAAGTGAGGCCTGTAGAGTCTGAGGTGTGGTGTGTGGTGACCTTTGAGTGAAAAGTTGCCATATTAGCAACTGAATATTTTCCACTTGTTAATAATCATTCTAACTGCAGAGTGATGGACTTCATATTGTTCGTAAACCTTCCCAGATTGATGGGCAGCAACAGTTGCTTCTCTGAGATCATTGCTGATGTCTTTCGTCCTTGGCTTTGTGTTAACACACGCCTGAATGCTCCAGACCAGCAAACTGCCAAAGCTTCTCATGTTATAGAGGTGCTCACACTTACTGATGATCAGTTGATCAAAGTCATTTGATTAGCAGCAGCCGGCTGCTACTGATCTTCTCGATAGCTACGAAAGTAGTAAGGGGGTACTTAGTTTTTCACTGGACATAAAGCGTCTAAAGGCTCAGTTATGCAGAAATGATTATACTGTGGTGCCACCATAATTACAGTAAGTAATGCTGCTTTCGCTCCTTGAATGACCTGATGTTTGTGTTTCAGGGACAGAGAAATGGAGAAGACCTTCGAGGTTGTGAAACACAGGAACCGTGGTAGAGAGGAGACCGGTGGCGCTTCTATGCAGCACTTGCAGCTCGACAACCAGTACGCCATCCTGGGGGATAAGTAGAGCGGCGTCCCTCTGTCCCCTGGCCCCTCCAGCACGGTCCTGCCCAGCCCCTTTGAAGGAAGCTGATCCCAAAGCTGTGTGGACTGCAGTCCTGACAGAGCTCACGGTGCCACCATCACCACACACAACACACAGCCCCATACACACACTCACACAACACCCCACCACTGCAGCACATACAGTGACACGCCCTTTAAAAAGATCAGTAAACACACTTCACATACGTTTGGTTGGCAAAACTGAAGGACTGCATCTGAAGGGGCTGAAAGAGGGAACCACCGAAACGGAATTAGGAAATACACCCAAACGTACGACACTGCAGCAGCAACAAAAAGGCGACACAGGTGTCCTTTGTGGATTGTACTCAGAGCAGCGGTTGTGTGGCGCAACTTCTCTCTGGACTTGCTTTGAGAAAAGCCACAGAGGATCGAAGATGACTTTAGGCAAGATGATTTTACAAACTTATGTGAGAATATCTATTTTTTTGCAAGATCGCTATAACCCGCGGTTATTTTGAGGTGTATTTTTGTTCTTTTTTTCTTGAGTTGCGGTTGGGACTTTGAGAGCGGGGATACTACCTCAGCAGCATAGCTGGTGGTGACCATGTGGACTGAGCTTCTTCTTCTTTTTTTTTTTTTTTTTTTTTTTTTCCCTACCCTCACTGTGGTGGAGATGGGAAGGGGGGAGGGGCGAACACCAACCTCCCCCCACCCCCTTCCCCTCCCTCTGCTTACAAGCTGACCATCAGGCTCTTTAATTTAGAAACTTGAAACATTGTTCTTTTTCTTCTTCTCTTTTCCTTTTAAATTCACGATGACAACACTCTGCAGAGAGCAATGGACAAGAAGCGATAGGTTGCGGTCCTCATTTAGATGTTTCTTTATAAAGTGGCCTTACTGGTAGAAAGAAACTGCATTGCCATCTGAAGTGAAGTGCTGTCTCAACGGGCTGTTGCCTGCCTCCGGATCTCACCACTTTGCTGAAAAAAAAAGACACAAAAAACATGCAAAAGAAAAACAAACTCAAGAATGTAGTGCTGTTTTAGTTTGCCTGATGATTACAACTACTAACTGTCTTTCATATCCACTGTTTGATTCTGCTGCCCTTTTTCTCATTGAGCATCAGACGAGTCATTAAAGCTTGTTTCTAATCTGAAACCAGCCTTTTGGTAACAAATGCTTTCCTGTGGTCTGAGTGATTGGAAACCACTTTCAAATGCTGATTTCTTGATGATGTTTGACCATACTGACTAAACCCCCCCCGATTTTTAAGGCTTTTGTGTTTTTTCCTCACAGGTAATCCAAAAATCGCAGTCCTCATGTAAAACAGGTAGCTTGTGCAGCTGTGCGACACCCAGTTAATATCCAGTGGGCTTTAAAGCAGTGTGTTTAGAAACATAAAGAAATGAAGTTATGTTGTGTATGTTCTTCCCATGAATATGTTAGGGAGCATTGATACCTGCTGGGTAATATTTGTGATGAAAAAGACCCTCAACACAGAAAAAAATAAATAAAGTGATCCTTGTGAATTTAGTCTTGTCTGAATCCTTGAAGCTGTAAACGCCTGACTTGTGTTAATCTGATGTCCCCTCGATTATCGATTCCTATGTTGTCTCATTTTGTCAGAGTAGATGTTTTTTGTCCCGACACAAAAGTTCCAGCTCTTGGGTGAAAAACACATTTTAAATGACCTTATACATGCATAACAACAAATAAGAGAAACGTCTTCTTTGTTTTAAATACAGCCTTTTAATGTTTATTCAGAGAAGGCAGTGAAACTAACAGATTTTGTGGTCTGTCTCTGGGAGGTTTCATGTTTTCATCTTTTTAGCGTCTCTTGGATACGTCTTCTTTCGCTGTTGCTTCCAATGACATGTTGTGATGAACAGTCTATAAAGTATACAGAGGAAAAAATAAATAAATAAAATGATTTCAGTTAATTGCCACACAGTCTCAGCTGTCTTGTCCATGTTATTTCAGATAAAATGCTGTTGTAAGACATGAAATCTGTGCTGATGGTGTGTTACCTCTGAAGGAGTAGAATTACTTTTAAAGGGGATGCGCGATCCTATGAGGAAACGCCTCATAGGATCGTGCATCCGCTGACAGCCAAATGACTCAACTGACTTTCAAAATTTAAAAGAACCCACCCCCCACCAAACACACTCAGGGTCTGGATTTGTCTGGATTTGACGTACAACTCGAACATTTTACTCCCAAGTCTCCTCCCACAGAGGTTGATTATCTTTTTAATACTTTTACATCTACACTGCGTATGACTCTGAAAGGGAAAAAAATAAAACACAGCAAAACCTTAAATCAGACATACTTGACTCTTAAATTAGCATTTTAAAGCAGATGACTCGTAAGCTGCTGTGGAACTGGCGTGTCATTAATTTGTTTTATTTGTATTTTTGTAAAAAGCCCCGTAAAGCTAGAACATCTTACTACTCATCACCGATTGAAGAAAATAAAAACAACTCTGAGCGGGGCATTCATTTAACCTTAACTATTAATGACTTGATGAATTTATTTGCAAATAAAATTTTAAAAGAAAATGTTTATAGAAAAAATTATTCATAACCTCAGTCTCTAGAAGTAACATTATCTACAGCTACTTTCAATACCATTAATATTTATTTAGTCTATTTCTCCAATTGATCTTAACTTCAGTAATTATTCCTCCAAACCATCAACGTGTCTTTTAGACCTAATTCCTACAAGACTCCGCAAAGAAGTCCTGCCATTAATGAATGCTTCAGTCTTAAATATGATCAACCCATCTCTAATAATCAGCCCTTCAAGCTCACAGTAATTAAGCCACTACTTAAAAAGCCATCACTTGCCTCAGCTGTTTTAGGTAATTATAGGCCAATCGCCAACCTTCCTGTCATATCAAACATCCTTGAAAGAGTAGTTGTCAAACAGCTAACAGATCATCTGCAGAGGAATGGCTTATTTGAAGAGTTTCACTCAGGTTTCAGAGCTCATCACAGCACAGAAACCGCTTTAGTGAAGGTTACAAATGATCTTCTTATGGCCTCTGACAGTGACTCATCTCTGTGCTTGTCCTGCTAGATCTCAGCGCAGCGTTCGATACTGTCGACCGTAATATGTTATTACACAGATTCGAACATGCAGTCGGTATTACAGGTACTGCGCTGCAGTGATTAGAATCATTTCTATCTAATAGACTCCAATTTGTTCATGTAAATGCGGAGTCCTCTTCACACACTAAGGTTAATTATGGAGTACCACAGGGTTCCCTGCGCGGACCATTTCTGTTTACCATTTACATGCTTCCCTTAGGCAGCAGCATCTGAAGGCATAGCGTACATTTTCACTTCTATTCAGGTGACACCCAACTTTATTTATCCCTGGAGCCACGTAACACACACCAATTAGTTAAACTGCAGGAATTTCTATTAACATAACATAACATAAAGATCTGGATGTCCTCTAATTTCCTGCTTCTAAATCCAGTTAAAACAGACGTTATTGTAACTTTCTGGTTATGGTATCTAACCAGAAAGTTACTCTGGATAGTATTACTTTGGCCTCCAGTAACATTGTGAGGATTAAATAACAGAAAAATAAATAAAACTGAATTTGGTCAGAGTAGGTGTTTTTTTTGTGTTGTTGTTTCATCTCCTAAGTAACAAATAGATTTTAAATGACCTTATACAAAGCATAATAACAAATAAGAGGAACTTTTTAATTATAGGTTTCTAATGTGTATTCAGAGAAGACTATACCATCAGTCGAACGGTGTCTTTCTTTGTGAAGTTTTTAGAGCACATTTGGTGCGTCTTCTTTCACTGTCGGTTCAACTGTTGCTTCCACTGTATTGTTGTGATGAACGGCCTATATAATATACAGGAGGAAAATAAAATTATTTGCCATACGTTCTCAGCTGTCTTGTCAGTGTTATTTCAGATTAAATGTTGTTGTAAGACATTATGAAAGCTGTGTTGAAGGTGTTTTACCTGTGTACCATTTCTAGGTGATGAACGAGTATTATTAGAGGATAGAGAATGCCAGATAGAGGTGGGTATTCTCTGAAATGCATTGGATTACATTAGTTACAGGCTTTTAAACTTAACCTTTCCCCCGACATCTAAATCAAATCCAATCTACAAATAGTTTTACACACCATCAAACCAAGAAATGAAAGATATGTCAAGTTTTGTAATATTTTAACAATTCGTCAGGGTACCTTTGGTAATCTTTACTTAAACCGATAAACATGAAAATATAAAACATTAGAAATACTGGTTGATGTTTCTGGTGTTTTATTAATGTAGTACTTACGGTAGGTGTAGCTCTAGCTGAATGCTAGAATGACAAAGAACAACTTTAAGTCTTCTTAAAATAAACCATTTGATGTTTAAGAAGAAGAAACATTTTAATAAAACGAAACAAAAAAGTAATTATGGAAGCTGCACAAAAAAGGTGGAAATAAAAAGATTTCATATTTTCTCTCTTTCTGGACATTGATGACACTGAAGTTGGAAATGTAAGTTGCAAAAACTAAAGGGACAAAGATTTAATATTAAAATAGCTATAGAATATGTTTTTCATGATCTGTATATGACCTATATAAGATCACACCATCCATGTCAAATAATAAATTAAGATGACTTTAAGCTGCAAAAATTCCTTATTTTTTTGTTGAGTTTATCTACTTTTGTTTTGCTCGTTTTAGAGGCTGTGATTGGGTGATGTTGTTTCTTAAAGATTGGATTAACCTCCTAAGACCCGAACTCTTAAACGTCATGCATTTTTAATTTCTCTTTGATATTTGGGCTGTTTGGGGCCCGATGAATGTAAAAACAAAGATTTTTTTTTTACCTTACTTTTGTTTTTAAGAAAAATAAGAGCCACATATGAGGATATTCGTTTAAAAGTTTGATAGAACAGCAGTATAATGTCCTCGTAAGTGGATATCAGGCCCATGTAGAGCAAAATTGAGTATTTTGGTCTAAATAACCCAAAATGTGATGTCCACATATGTGGACGCCAGGTCCTAGGAGGTTAAGATGTAATGACAAGTGTTTGTATTTACTACCTGATAAAACTTAAAAACAGAATAATGTTAGACAGATCCCAAATTCAGTGCTAGAGGTTTTTTTGCCTCTTTCTTTTCCCTCAGTGCTGAAAGGTCATTGACATTTCAAAGCAAACAAAGCAGCATGAATCACTCCAGCTGATTCTTGGTGAAAAAATATATTTAATTCAAACTCATGTTTACATCTGGAGTCGAACTTACCAGTTAAACAATAGCTTTACAAAACTACAAAAATATAAAATGACATCTAAATATTTATGAAGACTATAATTTGCTATTGGCTCAGTGAGACCGTTAGTTCCTTTCAACCATTTAAATTTCTTCCTTTCAGTAAATCCATGAAGATCAAACAGGGATATGAATGTTCTTACCGAAGCTGTGAGAATAAATCCCACCAAACAGAGCAGTGCGAGTCCTCTCATCGTGGATGTGATCAGCGTCTGCGCACAGACCTCCTGTTTTATAATGCAAGTGTTTGTAGGTGGAGACTCTTTCAGCTCTTGTTTAACATCAAAGTTCAACTTTGTTAGCAAATGCAAACATGTTTGCACTCACAAAGTCTGCTTTATTCTTCAGAAAACAACATTTTTAGTTTAATATAATTCAGGCCCTTTTTACTTACTGTTTCTTTCTTTCGTTTTATTTTTTTTATTTTATTTTTTTTGCTTCTTTCTTAAGTGTTATGTTTGGTTAAAAATGCTCATTTTATTAATTTTATTCATTTTTTTAAATCCATTTTATTAATGATTTTTTGAACTGGAATAATCCAACTGTAAACTAATAGTGTTAAAATAAGACCAAAACCAGCTTTAGTCTTTGTTCAGACGGGTGTTGTCATGTTGAGTTAGGTTGTATTGGGCTGAATTTGCAGGTTCTCGGCTCTAAAACCAAAATGTAGAGGTCTGGACATTCCTCTCTACACTGTACCGCATGCAGTTGTTAAGTTTGTGTTTAGGAGTTTTGCCTCCTAAACAAAACTTTACATTGGAGAGACCAAACAGCTACTTCATAAACGCATGGCACAACATAGAAGAGCCACCTCCACGGGACAAGACTCGGCTGTCCATCTGCATCTAAAGGACAAAGGTCACTCTTTTGAGGATGCCAGTGTTCATATTTTGGACAGAGAGGACAGATGGTTTGAAAGAGGAGTGAAAGAAGCCATCTATGTCCACTGTGAATGACCATCTTTGAACAGAGGTGGTGGTTTACAACACCAACTGTCTGCCATCTATAATCCAGTTTTGAGTTCCCTCCCCAGACGCCTTAACGCCCACTCACATCCTGGGCCATCTGACCTCAGGAAATCACATAGGGTGGGGCAATGGGTTCACTATGGGTTCACCCGAAACCTTGGCTGATTGTGACTTGGCTGATGCTCAGCTCAGCAGGGGTGAGTCTAAAAGGGTGGCATGGGGTGGCACTGCCCTTTCTAGACCCACCCTTCTAGACCCCTCTTGGAATCTGATTGCCTACCCTCTAACTCCCACTGTCATTGGTTTAGAAAACTGTCCATCTGAAACTGCCTTATCTTATTGGATCACAGTACTGTCAATCACTCCGCAGAATCACAGTCGCGTTTTGACAACACCGGTGATTCGATCTGCACGTTTCTGCAAGTAATGTGCAGAAAAAACACTCTTACATTTAAAATGACTTTTAAAGCTATGAGCTAATATTGATTTTAAAATGTGTAGCTGTTACATTACTGCGTGTGACTAGCTTACTTTATTTTTGATTTGTAATTGTCTAACTGTTAATAGGTTAAATTTGTATGTACTTTTATGTAAAGCTTGTGGTTTGTGAGGGAACAAAGCACTGTAATCAAAGTAACTGCATTTCAAAGTCTAAACATTACAAGCTGAGGACATTAAATTTGAGATCACACATGATTATTGCCCCCCTCTCTGCCACCTTGTTAAGAAAGTCCTAGAAACGCCCCTACAGCTCCGACTCTGATGTGATGCATTCAGTTTCTTAGAACTTAAATAACCAGGCAGTGCTTAATTGTTAATGAAATATGATTAACGTGAAAATTTAACGTCAGTTATTAATCCCTATGTTAGAGTAGGTCTTTTTTTTTCCCATCTCTTGAAAAACACATTTTAAAAGACCTTTTATTAAGTTTAATAAATAAAGAAAACTTTTACCACAACATAATTTTAGTGTTTATTCAGAGAAGGCGGTAACACCAGCAGAATCACGGTCGTCTGTCTCTGTGAAGATTCACGCTTCAACATTTTTAGCATCACGCGTCTTCTTTCACACTGTTGCTGCAGCTGTATTATTGTGATGAACCTACAAAGTGTAAAGAGAAAATAAAAGGATTTCAATAAATTGCCACATATTCTCTGTTCTCTCGTCAGTGCTATTCCAAATTAAATGCTGTTGTCCGACATTATAAAAGCTGTGCGGATGGTGTTTTACCTCTGTGGCATTTCCAGCATGAGTAGAACTATTTGGATGCGAGGTCCCGTTCTGAAATGTGTTGGATTACATCAGTTACAGATCTTTAAACTGAATTAATGGAATATGACTTGCTCAAATGATTTTATACATCATTGGTGTATGAACATATTTAAAGAAAGGGCAGTGCTAATTAAAATTGTTCTCCATTTTCTTTTAAGTCATGTTACTGTACAGCTCTGTTGCTCCAGGCAGTCGGGTTGAGCAGTTGCACAGATCTTTTTTTTTTAAAACCTATCAGCTCATCTGTGGCTGGGACTGTCAGCTTTATTGTTCGTACGTTTTTCTCTGAGTGACACTACACTGATAATAAAAACTATTCAAATGGGTTTTTTTGACTGAACAAAAAAATATATACAATAAGCCAATAAGAAGCTTGAGCTCGCTCTTTTACAAAAATCCTTTCAAGTGTGAAAAGAGACAAAAAATAAGTGCAGGCAGAAGTTGACACAAAAAAGAAAGAAATTGTAACATTTTGCTTCTTCGTTTTGGATTCTGAGAACTGAAACTGAATATGTAAATTATGAGACAAAGGTTTAAAACCAACAATAGCTGTAACCTCTGTGTGCAACTGTTTCATTATCTGTACTCTAACTTCGTAAAACTGAATTGTTTCTGTCAAATAATGACTTTACATCATTTTAACACAGACACAAACGTAAATTACACAGTTGCACATGGTAACACAGCCAAAAAAGTCATTATATTTGCTTATGTTTTGATCATTGAGATGCTGTACATAGGTGATTTTTACAACCAAGCTAAGGTACACAAAATAACTTGTTTATTTACGGCTTCTTTAGTCGTGCATAATAGTACTTTTTTAAAAGTTACAAAAACACTTTTTGCTTGTGCTTCCTGGGCTTCCTCCATGCAACTGTAATGAAAATGGATCAATTTTATACATAATGATAATCAAAATAATGATAAACCAAAGTTAAAAGATGGAGGTTTTTAATTATTTTTATTTTATTACCTCAGTGCTGGAGGGTCATTGACATTTCAAAGCAAATAATTAATCAGTAAATCTCAGATAGTCAGCAGCAGCATGAGACACACTCCAGCTGATTCATTTAAGTCCAACTTGTGTTTAAATCTGAAGTCTAACTTAACTGTTAGGCAGGAAATCAGTTCATTAAAGGAAGCTCAAACAGGTGCATGATATTTTCTTACTGAAGCTGTGAGAATAAATCCCACCAAACAGAGCAGTGCGAGTCCTCTCATCGTGGATGTGATCAGCCTGTCTGCACACAGACCTCCTGTTTTATAATGCAAGTGTTTGTAGGTGGAGACTCTTTCAGCCCTTGTTTAATATCAAAGTTCAGCTTTGTTTGTTTGTTAGCAAATGTAAATATGTTTGCATTCTTTACTTTCCTTTATTCTCTACAACATTTTGTACTAGTTTAGTTCAGGCCTTTCTTTCTTGTTTATTTCTGTGGCATTTCCAGCATGAGTAGAATTATTTGGATGCAAGGTCCCGTTCTGAAATGTGTTGGATTACATTAGTTACAGATCTTTAAACCCAACCCTTCCCCAACATCTAAATAAAATATAACCTGCACAAATAAACAAATAATTTGATACTTTTTATCATTTTACACCTTGCAGGACACGCATGGACATATAAATATTGCTTATTTTTGTGGTGTTACTTACTACATGAGTTGGAGCAGTTGGAAAATTGCCAGTGTGTTCAAGAGGATGCCAGTTGCCAGGATTCTAAAGTAAAAAAAAACAACACACACACATTTATATATAATATTATAATGTTATAATTACTGGTGAATAATGCCACTCGTGTCAACAGGTTGTTTTTTTTGTTTTTCTAACTTACATCCGATGATGGTGCTGCGCCTCCTTCATGCAGCTGAAAAGAAAATGGAAAACGCTTTAATAGAATAACAATATACAGATTTAAGTGTTGGAGGTTTTTATTTTTGCCTTTTCCCCCTCAGTGCTGGAAGGTCATTGACATTTCAAAGCAAACAAAGCAGCATTAATCAATTAATCTCAGCGAGTCAGCAGCATGAGACACACTCCAGCTGATTCTTGGTCAAAATAAATAAACAGAAATTAAAAACATACTGGACTAACTAACTAACAACAGTCCTACAATGTTAAAGATGAAATCTAAACATTTATGTAGATTATCACTTGTTATAAGCTCAGTGAGACTGTTAATTCTTTCAGGAAATCCATGAACATCAAACAGGTGCATGATATTTTCTTACCGAAGCTGTGAGAATAAATCCCACCAAACAGAGCAGTGCGAGTCCTCTCATCGTGGATGTGATCAGCCTGTCTGCACACAGACCTCCTGTTTTATAATGCAAGTGTTTGTAGGTGGAGACTCTTTCACTTCAGCGCTTGTTTAACATCAAAGTTCAACTTTGTTTGTTAGCAAATGTAAATATGTTTGCGCTCACAAAGTCTGCTTAAAACAACATTTTTAGTTTAATTTAGACGTTTCAACAGCAGTGAAGATTTAAACATCCCCTGTGACACCTGACGTTTACAAGAAAAGGCTGATAATATTTATGCATTTTTAAAAATGTATTCTTACTTCCTGATTGCCTCATCCTGTCCTCGTGCACCCAGTCGGTTTATTTTGTATTGAAGGTGTCATTTTGTAACAAGCAGGGAGACAGACAACAGACACCTTATATATTCTGCTTATAACCCAAAGGTGTCAAAAATAAGGCCCGGGGGCCAGAATCGGTCAGGCAAACACTGCAGAAAATATGAGGAAGTGCATAAATCGTTGGACAGCTTTTCCTGCTGATAACAGCCGTTCATTCTACACCAAAGAACAGGGACGTGCAGAGGGGGGGGCTAGAGGGGCTTGAGCACCCGCCCCTTTCCTGATGAGTGCCCAAAGTGCCCTTTTGTTGAGGCAACTTTTAAAAAAAATTTTAAATTTTTTTTTAATTTTATGTGTGTGTGCGTGCGGAGTCCTGTCTGTGCCCCTCAACAATAATATTTAACTATTAATCATAGTTTTGCTAAATAAAAGGATCTGGCTTGCATCAGTCACATGATCACATTTAACCAATGATCGCCCTGACGGCAGAACGCGCTGGTTACGAGCCGGGAACGAGCTCACAAAGAGCACGCGCATTTTTTGCGGTCCGGAGCTGTAGGAGAAACACAAGTTAACTCAGAGACACAGACTGATGCGACACAACCAGTAAGTAGGTGTACAGCGTACACTGTAGTGTGTAGCACCCAGGAGTATTAGCTTATTACGTACACGTTGGTAAGCTGTCTTGTTGCAACTGACGAACTGAAACAAACGAGCGTGCTGTGTGTGCAACAGCGCGACAAACATTACCTGTCCTTTTATTAACTGCACAAGTAGTGCTGGTCACAGCTGCTGGCTACCTGTGTAAGGCTGTCATGGGTCTGTAGCTCTGTCACCGTTTTAGGGAACATATTTAGTTTTAAAG
>NW_024582419.1:1146071-1291547 GCF_018398535.1 Haplochromis burtoni
AAATTTTCATCCATGAAACTCTATGTTGTACAAACATCAGACACTCTGGGCAGTGAGCTGCACCACAACTGTAATTTTACACATTTATCATAGAAACACTGAGATGTGGTGTTGAACTTGCAGATCTTTATCTTATTTTACGATATCTAATACGACACCTTTACACGGACAGAAAGTGGAGTTTCACTCGTCTGGCCCACTCAAGTCATAGTGGACTGTCCGTGGCCGTCAGTGTGAAACGAGTTTGACCTCACTGCTATAACCTTTCTGTACATCTGTTTCATTAGTACTTGACTTATGTAAAACTGCCTAATCCCTGTCAAATGATACATTTTAATCACATTTACATAGAGAAAAGTGGAAAGTGGAAACCTGTGGATGTTATAGATCATAATGTTTCAAGAACTGGTTACTTTACACAGATACAGTCAAAGTTACTCTATTTTGTTGAATTTGCTCGTTTTAGATGCAGTACTTAGGTGCTAACCCTCAAATGTAATAAAGATATACAAATTCAAGTTCAGTGCTGGGTTTTTTGTTTTTTAACAACAGTGTGTGAGAAACACTCCAGCTGATTTATGGTAGAAAAATACATTTATATCAAGCCTAAGTTTAAATCTCGTTTATCTGGTAGTTAAACAACAGTCCTACAATGAAACCGCGAAGAAATAAATACATATATAATGATTGCTGGAAGATTTTAGCTTCACATATTAGAGTACCATCGGATTAAACTTTATACTGATGTTTTTGTTTTGTGGTGCAACGGCTCAAATTTGATCAATCCAACATGAAAGTTGAATGAATTTGGTGTTTTCTTACTTTTTATGACTATTTGTTTTGCAGTTGTAAAATTCAACCAGAAACCATTAAGAAATTTAAAAAGACAATAAATGACAGTTTTTTTATTAATGTTTGCTCAAAAATGGGAGTTTGTAGGACTTGCTGGACTTAACAAGCCAAAAACTAGTTAAGAATTAACTAGTAAACTAGTTCACTAGTTTTAATGTATCTGTCCCAAATGAAAGATCCTGATAAGACCAGTGAAAATTTCAAGCTATAGTATTTGATCTGTGAAGCTAAAATTTCCCTACACTCATTACACATATTCACACTTTGTATGATAGAAGTTTTATTGAAACCAGCAGAAAAGGTTTTAAAAATTTGGCTAATTTGCCAGTATGATGTTTTGTTTTGTTTAACTGAAGCTGTGAGAGTAAATCCCACCAAACAGCACAGTGCGAGTCGTCTCACCTCGGATGTGATCGGCCTCCTGTCTGCACTTCAAACTGTTTTATAATCCAAGTGTTTGTAGGTGAAGCCTCTTTGACTTCAACTCTTGTTTAACATCAAAGTTCAACTTTGTTTGTTAGCAAATGAAAAAAAAAAGTCTGCTTTATTCTCTTCAAAACTGAATTTGTTATTAATGTAATTCAGACTCTTCCACATACTTATGAATCCGCTGTTCTCTCTTTCGTAAAATGCCATATTTAAAAGAAAAAGCTTATTTTATTTGTAATTTTTCTCAATGTTAATTATTAAGAAAAATGCCCGTAACAGGATGTCGAGTTAGTTTATCAGGAACTGTTTTTATTTGTTTATTAAAAAAGCAGCAGGACAAAGTATGATCATTAAATACAGTTAGGAGTTCATAGCAACGATGGCACACGTCAGCTCACGTGCATTTGTTATAACAGGCCTGAAATAAGCAGCCACTGCCTTTGTGTTAGTAAAATGTGATGAAGTTAGTTTTGTAAATTTACCGTCTCTTTAAAGAAAATGTTCTTTTTGTCTTCATTTGTGTCTCCCCTCGATAATTAATTCCTGTGTTGTCTCATTTTGTCTGAGTAGGTGTTTTTTTGTGTGTCTGGCAGATAATTTGTCAAAAGTTCCAGCTCTACATTTCTAAATGACCTTGGAAAAAGCACATAACAACAAATAAGAGACACTTAACAAATAAAGGAAACTTTTCTCACAACAGACTTTTAATGATTATTTAGGTAAGACAGTAACATGAGCAGAATCACGGTCGTCCACTGTTGCTTCCACTGAAATGTTCTGATGAACGGTCTGTAAATTACACAGAGGGAAAAAATCTAATGATTTCACTTAACAAAATCACACCTATGGACAGGTTTCTATCTTTTTTTTAAGACATTTGTTTTAAAATACAATTTTTCAAGGCACTTTGATAATTTTCTTTTACGTGAAATTATGACAAATTATAGATGTGTAAAGTGTTGTCGATGGTTTTTTACCTGTGTGTCATTTCCCCCGGCTGATTCAGTTTCATCACGTGTACCTTCAAGGGGACCCCAGCACCCATAGCACAACTCAGTTTGCTATCAACATTGAAATAAGATGTAATCTACAATAATATACATTTATACATGAAATATGCATATAAATAATTAAGTAAAGACAAAGAAATTCTAAGTCAAGTTCTAAGGTTACACTAATATACAGCACATCTGTGTCACTGTAGCATAAAATTGAAATAAGCAGTTTGAGCTTGTTGTGTTAGTAAAAATGCTTTTAGGAGTCAACATAAAACAGAATTCACACAATTTGTGTAGATATTTGGCGACACAAAGTACTCGTTGATGCGGATGATAGATTGAATGATCTTAAATATAAATATTACAAAATATTAAAAATGAATATTAGTCTAATTTTACTCAGTAATAGATGATCAACTCTGAAGCAAGTCATAGATCTGTTTATTTTCTTGGTATTTCAAGGCCCGGGGCAAAGATTATATCTGTAAAAGGGGTCACAGATATAATTCCACACACGTGGGGCAGCTGATATTTATTGTTGGGGTTTTTTTTTTTTTCAATTAAAAAAAACAAAAATCTCATGATGATAAGAATTATGTCTCACTTATATGTTAGTTAATAAAGTCCAGATTGACCTCTTTAATAGGGAAAAATATTAAGTCTTTGTTGTGAAAGTTGAATATAGTTTGGTAGTTTTTTTTAAGATTTTATTTAATTTTTACCGTACCGGTGGCTTTTTTGGAGGCTTTTTTGAGTTGCTTTCATTATGGACGTGAAATGAAAGTGTGTGACATTAATAATAACATATAAAGCTCAAAATTTAATATATAATCAGTAATTCTTCTTTTTTTTATGTATTTATTTTGACTTACAGTATTCTCTGCTGGTGCTGTGCTTCCTTCATGCAGCTGAAATTAGAATGGATAAAACTTTCAGAACACTTTCATAAAATCCTACAATATGAAGCCAAAACGCAGCACTGGAGGTTTTAATTTCTGCCTCTTTTTTAAAATAATGTTTTTCACTCTATGTTTGAAGATCATTTCAAATCAAACAACACAGCAAAATAATGATACAGTTAATCTCAGTGAGTCAGCAGCAGCATGAGACACACTTCATCTGATTCGTGGTGATAAATATGTCTAAATAAATATTTATGTAGACTGTCATTTGTTATAAGCTTTCAACATATCTGTGAACATCAAACAGTGATATATTTTCTTACCGAAGCTGTGAGAATAAGTCCCACCAAACAGAGCAGTGTGAGTCCTCTCATTTTGTAATCAGCTTCCAGTGAGCGCTTACGCCTGTTTTATGATGCATGTTTTTGTAGGTGGAGGCTGTTTTACTTCTGCTCTTGTTTAACATCAAAGTTCAAATTTGTTCAGATTTGTTTGCTTACCTGCCCAAAGTCTGTTTTATTCTCAACAACAGGGCAGATGTTAATTTGGTGAGGCTGGTTGCTCTCATAGGCGTCCCCTCCAATAATGACTTTTTTAAGTTTAAGTTTCTGTAAATATTATATACACATATATATCTATATATATATATCTATATAGATATATATATAGATATAGATAATTACTATAACTCACAGAAGTTTACCTAAAGACATTTCCTTTGTTTGAAAACAGTACATTGTCTTGTATTCATAGTACGTAGTAGTGTATGCAGAGTGTAAGCAGGTATTGGTAATGTAAAGCAGTACTGTGATTTTTTTGGTTCCACATTTTCATGGTTGTGTCTTAAACCAATAAAACACCAAGTTGTTTGGTTTTCTGTCATATTTCAAAAAGAAAAGCAGCAACTGCTCACACTAAGAAGTTAAGATTTACTGTAAAGGACAATGACAAGGAAAAACACAAAAGAAACTGCTCTGTGTGAACGTCTTTAGATTGTCAGTTGTTGTTGTTCAAAGTAAAGTCAATTTAGTTTATTTATACAGCACCAAATCACAATAACAGTCACCTCAGGGCATTTTATATTGTAAGGTAGTCCCTACAACAATACAACAGAGAAAACCCCAACAATTACACGACCCCCTATGAGCAAGTGCTTTGGCGACATTGGGAAAAACTCTTGTTTAACAGGAACAAAAATAAAAAGGCTTCATTTGGATTTTGGAGCTGGAGAAACTGCCTTCACATTTCTGTGGTAAACATTAAAGCTTTTGTTTGTTTGTTTTTTAATTAAAATAATGTTTTTCAAAAGACTAAATAAAATAAAGTTTTTCAAAGTTTAACATGACTTAAGCTTCCCATTTTAGTTAATATTAAAGTTATTTGTCGTTATTATACCACCAATTTTGCCCCCCAGTGTCTGGACCAGTTTTCATAAATACTATAGTTAGCTGTCTGCTTCTCTCAGGGTTTTACACAGCTGTGACTGCCAGCTAGCTAATTAGCTAAAGTCAGAGATGTAGATAACTGGGAAAAGTGAAAACCTCGTGGTTCTACTGACAAGAAAAAAAGAGTAGCTTTGTTTTACTCCCAGTGTGTTACTCCTGCCTCTGGATTTATGTTGCTTTATTATTGGACCATCAGTAAAGATTTGTTACATTTAGTTCATTGCAGCACATATTAGTTGCGACACAGTGATAGATGACCACACATGCTCATATTCACACCTGCATGTCTTTGTGGGGAAACCCGAGCATCCACACATACACAGAACAGCTGTGGCCAGTCAGCAGGTTCAAACCCAGGACCTTCTTCCTGTGAGGCCACAGTGCTAACCACTATACCACTCACATCAACCACATTAGAAAAAAAACAAAATTTTCATACTGTATTTTTATTTTTATTTTTTTTTGAATTCACAATTAAAATAAGCAGCAGCAGAATGAATAAATGGCACGGGCTACTTCATGTTGGCAGTATTTCTCCTTCAGGACTTCAGATGTGTTTGCTCTGTTGAGTTGAACCATCTGCTGTGTGTGTTCACTTTTGTGTGTTTCCCTGGAAAGGATCATATAAATTATATTTAATATGAAATTCAAGCACACCTATGAATACACACAATGAGAATAAGTTGTTGTTCTTGGGTTTAATGGCTGGTTTTCAGATTCATTTCCATGTTACTCTAACAGCAGCGGATGTCAGCAGTATTTAAAGCTCTTTATTTTGCTGCAGTTTCTTACTTTGGTGTCCTTCTGGGGGCTCTGTTCGAGGGGCTCTATAGGAGGGAACCCAAAATCACTTTCCACTGGCCTAATGGTGCCGTTCCACTGATGGGATTAAAAAGGAAGTCAGCCAAACTTTAGGTTAATGTGAGTAAGATGATAAATGCATCTTCATCCTCTTGCATTTCAACACTTTTCACGTGTCAGTCCTTACTTTGCTTTATGAAACCTACCTGCACAACAACATTATTTTCTGTGGTTTCCTCTTGTGGCTAAAATAAGAGCACATTTGAACTTTAATGAGGAAACAGGTTCCAATGCTTGTAATCATGTGTTTGTTTATTCCTGCAAGGTCGTTGACTTTGGACTTCAAATAAAACAGAAAAATAATCAAAACCTAACCCGTCCCTTAGAAATAGCAGCAATTAGCACACTTTACAATTGAAAACTATGATTATATAATAAAAAAAAATCCCGTAACAAAGACATTTTTACTGAGAATAATTATATTGCTCATATTTGAGCAGCACTGCTTATATTTGTCAAAATTAATTTGATTTTAAGTTTCACCTAAACAGATTAAAACATGAAACACTCAAAGTTCACACACCTCTGTTGAGTTGGACGTCCCGTTTGTACCTTCCATTGGCCTCATAGATAAATATCCAGCCTAAAAAATATATATTTAAAGCAGCTTTAGTTATAACGTGTTCACTTCCATTTGGCAGATCATGTAAAGGACTTTTTTTGTCTTAAACATTTCAATGCTTAACAGAATGAGCCTTAAAAAAATCGATTTCTGTCACTTAACTGACGTAATGTGATCAAGCACACATTTATCATCTAAAAAGCAGAAAATATTTAGATCTAAAAACATATTATTTAGAAAATATTCAGACCCAAAACCAAGCAGCGATTACACATTTGTTTAATTATTTATATATTTTCATTATTAAGCTTGCAGGAGTGATTAAATGCATTAGTTAGCTGTGTATTTGTTTGCAGTATTGAGCAACAATACTTAATTAATTAATATTTATCTTAATAGACATTTAAAAAACTTTGAATGAGCATAATTGATTTTGCAATGATATAAAAATGATTGTATTTGCACTACCTTACAGAACGGTGGCATTTAGTACTTTTTTTTCTTACCTCTGCAAATGAAAAGTCTGTCAAAGGCAGATCCGTCAGTGCAGCCAGAATAATTCCCACCATAAGCAGTGTGAGTCCCCTCATCTTAAAAACAAGTCAGCCTCCTGTGTGCACGATGTCGGCTTTGCAGTCCCACTAAGAGGAATTTGAATTTATGGTTTCACTTGTAAGTTAAAGTCTCAACTTTCCTCGCCATAGAAAGTGTCACGAGGGAAGCCTCGTGACACTTTCTATGTGAAGTTTGAGTTTGTTAGTCAAACTGCTTTCCTGTTTTATTTTGACAGCTGGTTGTCTTCTGTATCTTTTTCTGCAGCTGATTAATCTTCAGTCTCTTGTACGTTAACATATTTTTCTCCCACAAAACTCCGACGTATATTAATCATTAGTTTGCTTTCTGAAATTTTAGTCCACCTACTTGCTCAACAGCATTTTCACTGCTTTGGTTTGGCACCTGAAGTAAGAGGAGGGCGCACTTTAATAAGAAAACTCGTACCATGGTTGATTATTCCTGCAAATAATCAAAAAGCTAACCTCTCCCACAGAACAACTGAAAATTATAATTATTGAATTACTTGTATTTAACATTTTTCATGTGCAAAACTAGGACTAACAGGATGGGAAGTGAAGCAAAAAGTGATAGCAACTTTATATCAAACACAGAAAAATGCACTTAAATGCGTTGTTACAGTCACAGCTGGATTACAATAAAAACTGAAGAGTCAGGACTGGAAACTAAAATTCAAATTACATTAAAAATGCTAAAAGATTAAAAAAAAATCAGCTTCTTGTATAATGAAACATTAATAAAGCAACAATGAATGATTCTTTTTCTTGCAATACTGATTTGAGAGAGATTTCACCACTGGGGAATTTGTTCTTCCCTTTAACCCACCACAGGAGGCTCAACCAGGCATTTATGTTTTCAAATAACATGAAAATTGATATTTAACTTGATATGATCTGTTCATGTAAGCTAGCCAAATGATAAACCTGAGTAAAGTGGAGCTAGACTCTGATGTCTTCTCCAGAGACCTGAACTCTGGATCTGCATCCATCTGACAGCCAGATTCTTATCCAATTATACACATGTCCATCTTTAGACAGAATAGTGACAAATAGACACACAAAAAAAGCATTTGCAGGAAGAGAGACACAGCAAAGGGCCCGTAGTCAGACTTGACACCTGGTCTCTGCATTGAGCCATGTGGTGAATGGTCACCTCAACTGGGCGAGCTAAACTTGCAGCCTTTAGTCATTTTTTTCATATAGTTAGTGATATGAACCCATTAACATTACCACACTCTTTGCAAGCTTTCACAAGACTGTTCGGCAGGCAGCATCCATCTGCCAGTTCTGTGCAAATAAGCACACTTACCGTATTTCTCCCAATCTGGCTTCTCTTCATCAGCTCCCTGTTAAATCCCAAAGTAAATGTAAAATCCCTCTAATCACATACAAGGTGTTAAATAATCAGGCCCCATCTCATCTTATAGGCCTTATAGTCCCGTATCACCCCAGCAGAGCACTTCGCTCTCAGGCTGCTGGTTTACTTGTAGTTCGTAGAGTTTTTAATAGTAGAATGGGACGGTGAGCTTTCAGTCCCTTCTTCTGTGGGCCCAGCTCCCAGTTCGGATTAGGGAGTCAGACACCCTCCACTTTTAAGATTAGACTCAAGACTTTCCTTTCAGATAAAGCATATAGTTAGGGCTGGATCAGGTGACCCTAAATCGTCCCTTAGTTATGATGCAATAGGTCTAGAGTGCTGGGGACTTCCCATCATGCACCGTTTCTTCTTCACTAACTACACCACTGATTTTATCATTAGTTATTATTAATCTCTGGCTGCCTGCCACAGCCATCTTTATCCCGTCTTCCTCCCATCACCCCAGCTGGTCATGGCCCCTCCCTGAGCCAGGTTCTGCCAGAGGTGTCTTCCTGTTAAAAGGGAGTTTTTTCTTTACGTTATCACCAATTGTTTGGTCATAGGGGAGCGTTTGATTTTTAAGGTTTTCTCTGGATTATTGCAAGGTCTTTACCTTACAATATAAAGCACCTTGATATCACTGCTGTTGTAGTTTGGTGATATATAAATAAAGCTGAAAATTTGGCCATCATCTCTCACAAGCCGTGCCCTCTACTTTATGGTTCTGCTCATGTCTCGTATGTTTTCCTAACATCATTACACATTTTAGTGTCTTGCAGCCTCTTGCCTGTTCTTTGTTCTTCTTGTATGTTAACCCAGCACACAACACACGACAGAGTCAGTCAGCTTTTTACATGGAAAGTAAAATTTATTATTCCTGAACCACAAAATAGACTTCTTTGGTTGTACAAATTCACTAGTTACAGTCTTGTATGAGCTATAACCCTCAACCCTAGGACATGTGACCCTTTTCCCCTCCAGCCTATTGGCAAGTAAAAGCCCCCGAAGAGAACTCAAGACGAAAAGAATTAAACACAGAAACTCGAAACACTGCATCAAAAATGTAGTGAACCCCATCTGGAAAAAAAGTTTTATCTACTAAAAGATTTTTTTTTAAAGATATTAGCTGTTGCGAATGTTATCAAACTGAATTTCAGTCAGTGAGAGCAACACGGAAAGCTTTAATTAGAAGACACTACATTAAATTAACACAAAATGCTACGATGCTGTGATTCTGCAGAAATACCCGTCACTGACACTGTGTCGAGCTGTAAGCTGAAGAGTCAGAGTGAGATCAATGTCTTGAGAGGGACTAACCGGTTCTGCCTCTCAGGCCTCTCCCATTAGCAAACCAATATACATGCAGAGAGCATCCCAGCGCCAAGCCTGCCTGAACCCAGATGCATCAGCAGTCCACGTGTTTAGTGTAGGTCCAAGACTGGCTCAGTTTCACACCCCAAATTTTGCTTTTCCTCTCAGTATTTGTACATTATTCACACGATAAATGATTTTCAGTGGCGTCAGATTTAAATTAACCATAGACAGAAAAAAAACAAACAACAAAAAAATAAAAACAACAAAAACACACACCTGCTACCTTCACATCACTGTGGCAAACCTCATAACGCAGGGAAAGTGGTGATTCACATTGATTTAAAAAAAACAAACAACTATTACCCTTAACAGGGCAGGATAAGTACCATTAATATTAAAATGATGCCAAAATGCATGCTCCCAAACTGCCTGCTCCTTGCTGCTTCCTCCATTGTAGTCAGTCATACTCTCTACAGAGGAATGTGACATTGCTAAAGGCCCTGTGAAGTGGATTTGAAACAACTTAGGCAATTGAATTTGTAAATATGGCTGTCTCAAACAAAACTGATGAGTTAAAAGCGAACATAAAATGAAGTGATATGCAAATAATGGGCTGAAAGCTGTGATTTTGTGACTCATTAACAGATGGCGAGTCGCATTATCAGCTGGCCTCCAGGCCGGGATAGGGTGAAGGAATAAGTTCTTTAAAAGGCGGACCAGTGGCAGTGCAAAAATGATATGTACTCTTTTTAAAAATAAAAAAAAAAAGCTCACCACATTTTGTGACAGTGAAGGTAGCAGGATGTTCCCTACTCGTTTAATATATATATGTGTGTGTATGTATATATATACACACATACACACTCCTGTCGGCCGAAGAAAACACTGAAAGCCTATGAATGTCTCTCAAGAAGTTAGTATAGCTATGACCCATTTCTTTTCTGCGTTTGTCTTCCAGTATGTTTTGTTTAAAAGCATCAAAAATCACTGAAGGCTTAGAAATTAAAATTTAAAAAACCCCTAAAAGCTTTGATCTCTAGTTAAAATAGATCTGATTCTACGAGGCAAACTGAATGCTAAATGGAAAGAAATAAAAAAAATAAGTAGCAACCCTAGCTAACAACGCTAGCGCTTTCTTGCCGCTGAGGGGCCGTCGAGCAACTGGCCCTCAGACTGGAAAGGCAAGACTGGCACGCGGGCTCTAAGTGTCTGTGTGGCAACTATCAGCGTCGCAGACTTTACAGTGGTTACATACGGCAGAGTAAATCTCGCTCTACTGACAGCATGTGTAGTGTTTGGTGAATCTGCACCTCCTGTGGACGCACGCCCCTCTGAGGCCAGTGCTCCACAGTGTTTGTGAAGTTGTGTATGTTTGCGTGACGTCTGCAGGGTTTTTCTTCAGTTGGTGAGGTGTTATGTGGGCACAGCGGTTTCCAGGCTGCGGCGGCCCTGCCTCAGTTTGCGCTTGTTGCTGTACAGAGCCATCTCCTCCAGGGCGGAGGTGGCAGGCAGCGGGGTGACGTCGGGGCTCGCGGCGGTTCCTGGGAGGGGGGAAAAAAGAAAAGAGAGAGAAAATGCATTTGAGCTGCTGCAATTTCTCATCTTTTCTTGTGACAGTATCTGCTGCAGAAAAGATCAGAGCGACAGGACAGAAGATCCCTGTGAATCCCGTGACCCTGCGAGAGACACCCCACATTTAGAGCAGCAGCTGGAAACGAGCAGGAAACAGATGCGTCCAGTTTCTGTGCTAAACTCAAACCAATGACTTCAGTATTTCTTAAGTGTTTTCACTGCCAAGTCCTTGTTTTAAACATCCCTTCACTTCTCTACTATAGTGACTGGTCCTGCTGATCATGTAAATTAAAAACAAACAAAGGAAGCACATAACCATCATGTAGCTGAGTTTTTACATGTGTGCATCTGCAGGGCAAAGAGGTAGGCCAAAGCTTTGCTGAGCCAGCTGAGCAGGAGAATAAAAGCAATGAACACAGTTGTGGTGAGATGTTTACGTACACACAGGTGGTTTCTTTGAACTTCTTTTTTTGCACGGTGGAATGATCGTATAGGTCCAACAATTAGTCTTTTAAATTGACAAGGCAGGGTCACTTCTAGTTAGTGATCATGACTAAGTGCTGCTGGTAGTCTCTCTTTGCAGAATAAAAAGCTTTTGACAGCACTCATTGGATTGACACATACTAACACTGGAGACCCAAACCAGCACCAGTGTCCACAGTGAAGCCGGTTTTAAATCGCCATGGACCGAGTGGGTGCCGACTGTGAATGAAGCCCTGCTCCAAAATCAACACATTCAAACTCGACTCAAATTTGGAGTTGCCCTCTTGGACAAACCAAATGCCTTCTGGAGAAAAGTTTGATGGCCAGTCGAGACAAAGACTGAGCTATTTGTCCACAATAATAAGAGGAGTAAATGTGCAGCTTTCAGCCGTCGAGTATGGTGGTGGTAGCATTATGCTCTGGGGCTGTTTTGCTACTGGTGGTACTGGTACATTGCACAAAGTGGATGGAATAGGATAAAACTTGGATGTTCCAGCAGGAAAATGATCCCGATCCACAACTGATTTAGGAGTGGATAAAGGCAGCTAACATTAAATTTCTCGAAACGGCCTAACCCAGGCTCGGCCAACTCCAGGCCTCGAGGGACGGTGTCCTGCAGGTTTTAGATCTCACCCTGGGTCTACACACCTGAATCAAATGAGTATTTCATTACCAGGCCTCTGGAGAACTTTAAGACATGTTGAGGAGGTAATTTAGCCATTTAACTCAGCTGTGATGAATTAAGGACACATCTAAAACCTGCAGGACACCAGCCCCCGAGGCCTGGGTTTGGACACCACTGGCCTACCCAAAGACCTGACCGCAATCCTGCTTTTAAAGCCAGGTTAAAGCCAGAAACAAACCAATTTACCAAACAATTCAAAGAGTGGTCAAATAAGGGACATTTAACCAAATATTAGTGGTTATATTATATCTATGTATACATTTCACCCTGTGTGGACTAGAAAAAAGGCTAAATAAATTCAAACTTATGCACCCGGTTCTTGTTTTTTAAAGTAATTAAAGATAGATGCAATCATTCCACCCCAGAAAAACAAAAACAAAAAACAGTTCAAGGAAATAATTATAAACCTAAATTACCAAGACACTCATGGCCATGATGACCGTAAACTTCTGACCACAACTGTACTTACCCAGTTTTAATAAGCAAATCATGCTTTCAAAATAAAGCGAATAAGTTTCTGATTAGATTTTAGCGCACACATGTGGTTTCTCTGGTGCACGTCTTTATATTTAAAACAAATCCATGCACAAATCAAAGGACTGTGGTTAAACTGATCCTTTACACATAAAACGTCCCTTTGAATCAGTAGCTGCTTCCTGTCTGATGGGGAGCAGATGGCAAAGCAAACCCAGGTGGACACACCCATCTTATACCCAAACCCCCAACTGTGCCACACAAACAGCAGGTTAGAGTGTAAATGTACAACCCGACACACACCCCGACAAACGCTCCTCGCATACACACACACACACACACACACACACACACGCACACACACAGAGCGACAAACACATGCACACAGGATCCTACCAATAGGAGCCGCTTATCCCAGGTAGGCACCTGAATCAAAGGGGATAGAAGAGGTTGAGGTACAACTTCCTTTTCCTATCACTTCACCTGTTTGTGAAGCTTTTTTTTAATTTTGATTTTTAAGTGAAACCAAAAAATAAAATAAAATAAAAGCAGGAGTGTATACTTCATCTGTACCAGAAACCATTATTTGTTCTACACATGTGAGAAGTTTCCTGCCACGTTTTCTTGGCGGTGTTGGATTAAAATGACTGTACTATCATTATGTGACATCAGAATATTACGGTCACATCTAGGGATGGGTATCGTTTAGGTTTTATCCGATACCGGTGCCAAACCGATACTTTTGAAACGGTGCCGGTGCTTAAACGGTGCTCAAACCGGTGCTTAAAGAATGGAGAACACAAACTTTGTCCAAAAACCTCTCATGTTCAGCTGTTTTTTTGTAAAAAGATAACAATGTTAGCCTTTTCTGCAGCTATGGGGCATATATGGCATCACTCTTGGCTGGAAGCAGTGCTTAAACAATGGAAAAAACACAAACTTTGTCCAAAAACCTCTCATGTTTAACTGTTTCTCCACTTTTTCTTTGGTCATTTTAGCCTTTTTGCCAGGGTGAAGGGAGTATCTGCCATCAAACAAGAAGACAGCCGCATGTAGCTATGATGATGTTTGCTAGTTCACCTTACATGCATTAATGTAATAACGTGGTTAGCCTACTCAACGTAAATTACACACGAACAACATTAAGCTACTCACGCAGAGAAGAACGGCTGCTGCTGCCATCATCATCCGTCATCATTTCTGCTACACTGGCAGGGCTAGGGGCCAGGACTCTCCTCTTCGGGTTTTTGGGGGATGTTGCTAACTCCGGGTCCGATAACAGGCACCACACCCGCAGTAGATGTGCTCGGTGTGAGGTCTCGCAGCAAGCTATCAAATACGGCGCATTTCTGGCTTTTAAAAAAAACGCTATGCGTCGCCAGGTGTTTCATCGGATCTTGGTGTTACCTCCTTTGACAGTATCACAGTATCAGCTTAAAGCACTTGTTGCTGCTGAGTTTGCATCTTTTGCTGTGAAGTACAGCCAGACTTTTCACCGCTTCGCCTTGGGCATTTTTAATCTGTAGCTCTGCTCTAAAAGAACGTACGTACCTGGCCCCGCCTACTATCCTCGGAAACGTAAAATGATTGGCTAGAATCTAAAGTGTATCACAGCTCAGGAAAAAAAGCACCGAAATGTGCGCTGCTTTTCGGTCTGGTTACTACCGTTTATGTCAGAACCGGTGCCATCATGGCACCGGACACCGGTACCCATCCCTAGTCACATCAATATCTTTGTTATACAGAAATAAAACTATATATTTTGCTTGATACCTCAAAGAAGTCTGCTTTTATCTTACAGCTGATTTCTTACTGTGGCTCAATACACTGGTTAGGCAGCTTGTTTCTGACACTGAAAACAATCATTTTGTGTTTCATAAGTAAAAGTTTGGAGTTATTGTCTCAATATTTTTACTTATTTGAAGTTATTTTCTAAAATTTTAGTTTTCTTCTTAGAAGTAAATCCAAAGACAAGACTTTTTTAAAATCTTGTTATCTGCCAAATTTTTTGACATAAGCTCTTTTTTTCATTGTTTATCAGCAAGAATTCCCGCTACTACAGTAGTCGCACTCTGTGTCAAAGACTTTTATTTTGAAAGTCAGAAACAGGAAGAAGCCCATGCATACAAATAAATGAGGTTTCTGGTACAGTTCAGGGCGTAACAATCAGCACCACGTACCTGGGTTACTGGAGCCGTCATCGATGAACTTTAAGTCTGTGTCAGTTGTGTCTGGGGACTGAAAGAAATAAAAAGAGACTCTTATTAACAGGGACTGACTCTGGGGTTTAATAGCCTGTAGCCCAGGGGAAGCCTTCACCAGGTGAGTAGTGGGGCTGGCAAGGTAGGAGACTGTCAGGAAACATGTCAGCTGCTCTCTGCAGTTTAGCAGGCAGCACTGAAGCTCCTAATCTGTCAGAGCCACAAAGCCAGAGTACATCTACTCAACTACTCCCCCCAGGAGAAACGGGCGTGTTAAAGAAGAGGGCGTCGATTAAGTCATTGGCGTCGAGGTTTCTTGTGTCAGGTGGACACACCCACAAAAGAGAGGACAAACAGAGAAACAGCACTAATGCATCGATGCACAACGGGGGAAAAACAAAGAAAAAAAACAAGCAGAACTGTAAGGAGTCATCTGTTGCTTAATTTGAATTAAATTGATCATGCTTGGAAGTGATTTATCTATTTATTCACTCTACACAAAGAATTTAATGTGTCACTCAACTGAAGCCAACACACATGACAGGCTCAGACGTTTTTCAGATGATGCACAAACACAGACTTAGCTGTGGTTGGAGTTATTCCATGATACGAGCTGTGAAGGCTTCCCTTTATATCTCCACTCCACTTTGGGAGGCGGGGGACTCAACCAATCAGTGTACAACGCGTTCTTCTGTTCAGGGGCCGGATAACACGCTTGACTTAAATACAGCTGCGACGTAGACATCATGTAAATTTCATTTTAAAAGCTACTGAATTTGTCTGCAGGGATCGAAGACAGTATACACTGATCAGAGATAACATTATGATATAGAAGCAGGAAAGATGGGCAAATGTAAGGATTTGAGTGAGTTTGAAAGGACAAAATTTGCTGGCTAACCGACTGGGTCAGAGGATCTCTAAAACTGCAGCTATTGTCGGGTGTTCCCAGTCTGCAAGGTCGTGGGCAGCAAAGTCTGAGCACATGGGGAGCAAAGGCCTGTCAGATCCAACCCTCATCTGTGACATCTTGTTTCAAAAAAGGTAAAAATCATTGCCTGACACTTCAAAATTGGAATTTGCCTTATATTAAGTATATATATATAATATACTGCAGTGGAGGGTTCAGTTCACAGCCACTATAAAGTCAAGGAATAACTACAACTGCGAATAATTTGTTCTCTGTGAAGATTGAAGATAGGTTTGGAAACCCCCGAAGGCTTAAACGACCGTGCAGGAAACAAACAAACTGAAAATCGAAATTGTAATATCCATAAATATCCCAGACAGCGGTGTCACAGACGACGGATATTCGACTCAGAAATAAACGACCACTTGCAAACAAGCGCTGCTGCTCCACCTCTACACCAAGATTCCCCTGCTTCTCCCCTCTCTTCCTCCACACGGGAGGAAATTAACTCTTCCCCAAACAGACAGATACAAACGGAACCGTTATCCTCTTGAGAGCACAGAAGATCAGCGGATGAGATGAGATGAGCGCAGGTGAGAGGAAATGTCAAGAAGGACATGTCATTCTTCTGCATGATGTTCAACCCATGCGTGGAACAAGACAACTGATGGCAGTGAGTGTGAGAGTGAATAAGATGCAAAGTTTTCCACCCATGTTAGTGGGATCAAAGACCTGTCTGCATCCCAGCAGCTGCTGAGCGTTAATGTTTGCGACCGATTAGTTGGCTGCGAGATAGATAGATAGATGTGAATGGATACAGCTAAAGATGCTGTTACATTTGTGAGTCACGGGTGTGAGGCAGGAAGGGAGGGAGGGAGGCTGATGTGGTGTGCTGTTATTTAGATTAAAAGTCCGCCTTCATTGTGCAGGTGAGAGTTAGTGAGCCACACCACGAATAGGAGAGAGAGCACGGATCGATGACTGAGCGACAACCTAGACTGCAGTCACAGGGAGGCCTCCGGATTAACAGAAACTAGACGGAAGAGGCAGCACGGGAAAGCCAGGGAAGGGAGGGAGGGAGGAGGAGGAGGCTTGATGCCTCCGGAGATCGGCATGCAGCCAATACCTGGATGTCGTATACGGGTTTGGAAGAAGGAATGGCAGCAAACTGTCGGTAGTCAAACTTCTTTGTTGACACGGACTAGAAGGATAGCAAACAGGAATGAGCAGAGGGAGAAGAGGGGAAATAAGGGAAACAAAAGAGAGGAAAATGGAGGAAGTGGGACAAAGTATAGAAAGGAGAAAACACAGCGGAAGAGGGGAAAAAGTCAGGGAATAAGAGGAAAAGACAGAATAAAATGGAAGAGGGAAAGTGGAGGGCAGAGAGGCAAATGGGTGATTTAAACAGCCAGCTGTGGCATTGATGGGAGAGCAGTGTGTGTGTTTTCAGCTCTGATTGGATAGAGTGGCAATGAGCAAGATGGTGGATTCATGTCAATGTATTTTGATGCAAATGTACCTCCTCCAGCTTGTGAACAAACGAGCCTGACGGTTTCCTTTATTCAATTAAATCACACTGTAAAGTAAGTGTTACAGCTTTTTTTTTTTTTAAATATTATGACGACTCAAGCTCTCCAAGTCAGTACAAACTAGCAAGTGGGGGAAAAACAACAATGAAATCAGTCAATAAGAAACTGAAATTCAGGATTAAGTCTTACCAGCCTGCCGGGCGAGGTTAATCCTCGAGGACTGAGCTCTGCCAAACAGACAAAGAAATGTACTTAAGCCGGTAGAAAAAACGGGTGGAAAATGAGCTTTTTAGGTGAAAAGACAAACACAGTTTCCTTTAGCAGCAGCTTCTTACCCTCCATAGGAGTGGGAGAGGGTGTTGGTGCAGGCGAGGGTGACTCTGTCAGTTGATCTAGTGTCCCACGTTTCTTCCCGTCCCGAGACTTGGCGATGACCATCTGAGCCTTCAGTGCATCCTGCTCCAGAGACTTCATTCTGCAGGAGGAACGACCGCAATCAAACAAATATTCAAAGGCATTTAATAAAGTCCAACGTTTACAGAAATAGGGAGACAAAAAACTGACACTGTCTCTCTCTCACACACACATATGCACACCACTACGGGTGGGTGCAGGCCAATCACTGCTATTTTGGGGGTGTTCCTTGTCCTGGTTTGCAGGGATTAAGAAAAAATAAATAAAATAAATGTAATTTCAAAGCAAAAATTAAGGATGCACTCCAGGAAAAGGGACCACCTACTGCTAGTAGGCGTTCCCTCAGCTCACAGAAAGCTTGCGTACTTACTGCGGATCGCGTGTTAGTAACTGTACAAAAAGAACAGCAAGGCACAAATGAAAACGAAGAGTTCTGCAGAACGAGGGTGGAAGACAAGACAGAGAAAAGAAAAGAGAGGCGGGAACCAAAAGGAGCTGGAGATGGGAAACAGCAGAGACGTGCAGAAGCAGTACGGCACTGGAAAGGCAGCGGAAGCACTGTCAGTGTTGCTGCGAGTGCTTGCTTGGACCTTTCCGAACTCGGCCTCTAGCAAAGTACCCCAAATATCAAAGCACCCCAGCACAACCCCACGATGCCGTGCATCTGGCCCTGGCGGCCGGGGCCGAGGAGCAGACCTGAGCTGGGAGGCTGCAGAGGAGGAGGTAGAGGAGGAAGTGGGGGGCTGGGGTGCCGCGGCCGTGCCCTGAGATGCCCTCACTCGGGCCTGGTAGAGCCTCTTAGCCAGGTCCTGCTCATACTGCCTAACATCCTCCTCTAGGCCATAGGGCCTGTGCCCCACAAGGTCACAGAGAGAGGGAGGGAGTGGAATAAAAAAAGTGTACGCCAGGATGACGGAGGAATGTGGAGGACAGGAAGAAAGGCACACAGACAAAGAGAAGAAAACCAAAGAATGGAAGGTAAAACACCAATATAAGTAGGAGAGCCAGAAATGATAAATAAGACAATTTTTAGACACAGTAACAGTGAGACAGAGACAGACCACACACGCAGGATAGTCACTAAACTAAATCTACCGAGAATTTACGTTTGCTTTGACATAAAGTAACTTCTTGAAGCCTTTTATTTACTAGCTTGACAAACTGTAACAGGAAACGTGGGACAGAAGTGTCTCTAACCCTAAAGAACTATAAAGGTCTGGTCTGATCCTTGGTTTCCTTCGGTACGCATTTTTCTTTGCGTGTGGATGCTGCCGTCTTCCAAAGTTACCATCCAAGTTAAGTCTCCTGTTACTCAAAAACTGCTGAAATAAATCCACAAATCGAAGTTTAGCCCTGAAAGCATTACATTCTACTTATTTTTTTATCCTTGCTTAACGTGTGGCATGGTTGTATTACCGTGCTGCCCTCCACATTGCTCTCTTCTCGGCTTCCAGGGCTCGTTTCTCTGCAGGGGACAGGTCCTTGTCAGGTGCCACGGCCAGCTCGGGGCTCTGCATACGAAGTCGCTCTTGGTGTCTGCGCTCTGCTTTGGCTGTTCGGATGGGAGCTGCTGACTCCCCGGGGTAGGCTGGGACGAGACTGATGGGATAGACGGGTGCAGTTAGTTTGGTTTCTAGGCTTTGAACTCTGAACCCACTCAGTCATCAGAGGGAGAAATTGAAAATTCTGCAGCTTAAACTGACCACCGCACTGGGAGGATGACGCGAGGAGTGTGATCAGTGGCTAACAGCAGGTAAACATGTTGTCCTGTGTGTTGTAATTACCCAGTCATTGAGTTGGGCCTCTGCTCCAGCCTGAAGCTGTCCTCCAATGAATTCCTCTGAGAGTCTCCCTTGCCATCTACTGAAGAAGGCCTTCATGCAAAGCGAACAATTAGTCTTCAGTGTGCGGAAGAAAGTGTAAAGAAAAATAGATTCGTCTAACACAGCTTCTCACCCTGAGCTGTAGTTTGGCGGTGTGGAGCAGTGCTGCGATGGGGTGGACACCGGCTCCACTTTGTACTCCACTCCATCCAGCAACACCTTTCCGGTGGCCTTCATCTGTGCCACCTGCTTGGCCAGGTCCTCCTCATCCTCATCCTCGTCGTCATCATCCAGTAAGTACTCCCGCGCTCGCTGCTCAAACTTCCTCTCTGGTAACAGATTATCATGTAAACACACTCCACTGATTTGAACACATTCCTTAGCTGCATGTGGCTAAGAAGGACACTCAGGAAACAAACCTTCTTCCTCCCTCATCTTCTTGAGGTCATCCTCCCCGACGAGGGAGACTCGAGGCTTGGGTTTTTCTGGCGTCTGTTGCTTCACGTCGATCTCAAAGTACTTCTGTCTGTCCCTGAAAGAGCGCTGCTCTGGGCTGTGCTTACCACCAAATACTGGGCTCTGTGGCATCAAAATCAGGACAAAATGAACAAAATTAGAAGCGATAAATGCTGAAATTAGAGCGCTTGCATTTTTCCCTACTGAAAAAGCAATTATATTATAATAACATTCGTATAGTGCTGCAGATTGAATGCTGAAGTCTGCACGAGTCAGCATTGTTGCACATCAGGTTCCTTCGTCTCTAAATCTATAAAGGTTTTTGGTTAGATGCTTGAAATAAGATGTCTGGTTAACGTCACAGTTCCACAGATTTTATTCTAAAATATACAACACCCCAGTAAATATCCCACAGAGAAGTGGCTAAATGAGACGACAAGGACTTTTAAAGTTATTACAATGAACACAGGAGGTTAGTGGTTGTGGTGAAATTCAGGTCATGCAGCTGTGGTTTAGTTCCCTTCCACCCCGTGTTGGCACTTTAAGTTGTTGCAATTGCATTTATGCTTCAAAAATCATAACAGTGGTGTCAACTTGTGGAAAATTATCCTGCTGAATAGGGCTGTTCGATATAACGATATATATCGGATGACGATATAAAAACGTCTATCGTTTCATTTTACGCGATCGTTTGTTTCGTGGAGTCGCAAAATAAACTATTTATGTTTTTTTCATCGTTTTGATGGTCACTGTAGTGGCGATATTAATTTCTTAAAGTTCTCTCTTTCTCTTATATTTTATATAACCACACTACGGACGGACAAGTGGCTGTTTTTATGCGACGGTAACACCATCGCATGTCCGCTTGTTTATGTTCCACATAAACCTTTCACAATAAAGCTCAAGATCCTGTTGAGACTTTTCAAAATAAACTAAATCACGTGAAAGAGCAGATTATTTACGGATGAGAATTAAAAAAGAGCCGCCAGGTGCTAAAAATTAGACCTTAGACTCAAACGTTAGAACAGGCTTTTCCCCGCAGCACGCCGTGTAATAAATACTCACAAAGAAAACGGCGGCCGTTACAACTTATGTCTGAAAATGTATAGTTTCATGCATCGGTTAAAACACTCGACTGCAGCTGGAAACACTTCCCGCAAGTCGAGCTGCCCGAGATTCACAGAATTTACAGAAAATGTTACATTTTTGTGATTTATATCATTATCAGATGATAGAATTCTTATATCGGGATATGAGATTTTGGTCATATCGCACAGCCCTACTGCTGAACAGAACAAATGTTAGAGTTCGTTTTCTGTGATAACGCAAAAGCACAAGGAAAACAAAACAAACAAAAAAAAACAAACTCTGGTGTCTGGGAAGATGTTAAATGCAGGATCATCTACACATAGAAAGTCCTCGCAGCACTAATTCCGACTAATTAAAGCTGCAGAGACATTCGCAAGAAGGTCAAAAGATGTCGTTAAAGATGCAAGAAAAGCATCTCAGACCAAGGAGGACGAAAAAAGAACAGCCATAAAATATTACCCAGCACCATTAAGCTGCATCACATCAAATAACTGACGCTCCCAATTCCTGACAGAAGTAGCATAGTTGTCTCCAACCTGTAGGAGCACAGACCCCACCACCGGTCAAGCCAAGCACATGAGCACAGGGATGCTCTAGCTGTGTTGGAGGCGGTGGGTACCTGCAGGTCCATGGAAGGCGTGGAGCGGCGCGGCACTGCTGCAAAGCTCATATACTCACGACGGTCTGATAAGAGGGGTTGCCGAGGGGAGACCTTGCCGGTCAGACCCTCGCCAGCTCCCTCCCGACCATCGGTGTCATCAAACACCTCGTTGTTCAAATCAGGCTGAAAAGGCCACACAGGTCATCACCAGATGATCAGTGCAGCACGCTTTGAGCAGATGTGCAAAGCTACAGCTTCAATACTCACATCTTAAACACCATATTGACCCAAATATAATGAAACTGTAGAGGGGGACTTTTAGAAACTAAATGTCTAGAAACAACTGCTGTCTTTATTTTCTGGTCAACGTGGTACAGCAGACACCTGTGATATGTTTACTCACCTCTGGAGAAGGTTGCTTTGGTTGGAAGTTGTTCCTTGTGCCATAAAGGTCCTGTTGGTAGTGCAAGAAATGAGTGTTAGCAACATGAAGGACACAAAAATGACTCAGGACTGAAATGACTACAGAGGACAGGCAGACCGATTAACAGATACACAGGACGTACAGGAGTCAGCACACCCCCCTGCAATATCACGTCAAATGATTGAAAAGTGTAACTACATTGCTAATAAGATGAACAATGAAAAACAAACACAGTAGAGTGTGATCGCTGAGACAGAACTCAGCACACCTGGGATTTTTAAGAAAGTGAAAACCTTGCTGTCCACTTTGATCACAAGGTGATGCCACAGGTTGCCTCCCACTAGGCCCTGGTGGGAGGCAACCTGTCTCCAGAACAATTGCTATAGTCACAAAGTCTGGTGAAGGTTTGCAAATAACTGTCAGCCGATTTCTAAATACAGACAGAAACTACAGAAAATGTTTTATAAAAATCCCACAATCGTGTACATTTGTGCATTTAACAGTTCAACTGAGTACTGAACAGCAGCCTTATAACTGCGTTCAATGTGTGTTCTTTTGTTGACATTTAGTGTTTGCATGTTAGGTTAATTATGCTACATATTTTCAAGAAGACCAAGTTTGGGTGACCTTCATCCCATGAGGCACTTTATGAAGCACCCTGCTGGGTATTAAACCATCTCCATGTACAATTCATCACTAATGTTACAATATATATTTATATTAATTTAGTTTGCAAACCACGACTGGCAAAAACTATTCAGTTAATTTCAATTTAATTTATATAGCATCACATCACAACAATAGTTGCCTCAAGGTGTTAAAGACCCTCCAATAATACAAAGAAAACAGACAAAACCCCAACAATCATATGACCTATAAGGCACTCATAGACCACCTATGAGCAAGCGGAGAAATTTCCAGCACAACCAGGCTCAGGGAGGCAATCAGTCAGGGATGGAAAACTACTTTGCTAAAGGACAGAGACAATGCACTTTTTAATCATTTGACATTTAAGCGATATTGCACAGGGGTGTAATATATTTTTAAATAAATGTGACTGAATATTAGTACACGAGCCACACATGAACGGATGGATGGATCGAGAGTCAACACCAATATGACAGATGATGGCAACGAAGGCATTCCACACGTCACAGCACGTCACAGGCCCCCCCAACAAGGCGCAGGCTTCACTTAGCGCAGCCTGCTCCAGTCAGGAGGATGCGGCACGAGACCAACCAGGCAGCACAGCATGCTTGTGTTGTTGTAGTGACCCGGTTGAGTCCGGACAGCACGGCCTACCTGCGGCGGCTCCAGCACTGCCAGTGAGCGAGGCACGGCGGCAAACGCCTTGTATGCCTGCTTGACATTCATGGGAAACTCGTCGGGCGAGGAGGGGGAGGGGGCGCGAGGCTGCAGCGTGGGGAGGGGGTCACGGAGGGAGGGTGGGAGAGGTCGATATGGTAAAGGAGGCGGGGGGGGAGGACAGACAGACGGAGACATGGAGGAGAGGACAGACTATGAAAAAAACCAGCAACGTTGAAGAAGACTGTGGAGGAGAACAGGTGAAGAGCATGGCAGCTGGTTTCATGTGAGAGAGGAGGGAGTATGCCAAAAAAGACAGACAGTAGGGCTTGGAGAGTTCAAAGCAATGGAAGATTTCTCCCGTCAATGAGCAACTTTATAAAACAATCAGGAAGACGTGAGATGAAATCATAGGTTCATCAGTATTTTCTGATCCACTTGAGCTACTTGCTGATAGAATGAAATGAGTGAGGCGGTTAACTTTTAGGAGTTATCCTGGGTCGAGTCTTCAGGTAGAGCTCAAATAATTACAACCTCAAGATGTGCCCGAGGCTGAACACACTCAGCTCCCCTGTGCACTCAAACACTTCAGATTTGGTTTTAACTTCTTTGGAAGCTCATTTGTGTGCCATAATTACCTGTAACTGCTGCACTGTTTTAGTATTATTACTATCATTATTTTTTAGGCTGTGTAGTCACAGCATGTGGCACGGACGCCAACAGCAGAGAGAGAGAACAGCCCTACGTGGTGGTGAGGGGTCTTACAGAGGTCTGGGAGTTGAAGGGGGAGGGGCCATGCTGAAAGGGGTTGGGGCTGTGGCCGTC
This sequence comes from Haplochromis burtoni, assembly GCF_018398535.1. NCBI lineage: Eukaryota > Metazoa > Chordata > Actinopteri > Cichliformes > Cichlidae > Haplochromis > Haplochromis burtoni. Next base: position 1,170,152 of record NW_024582419.1, read on the forward strand.
TGGTGTGGCGGGCGAGTTGCTGGGCCGAACACGCCCCACTGGCTGGATGGCACCTGGTCGCGTCTGGAAGGAAAACAAATATTGATAGTAAAATATAAGTGAACTGTTGCTTGAGTTGATGAAGTTTAATTAGAATGAATGAAAAGTGGGTGGAGTTGATGAGTGAAATACATCTGAGCATGTCTGCAGATTTTATAGAATATAATTAACATCAAGCTTCGCCTCCTCCAGAGCTACTTCAGGCGTGGCAATTCTGAGCACCTAAAGAGACTTTAAGGGTCTGTTTAGCACTTTAGCATGCATTACTATACTGGCTAGACTGTATGTAAGAAATATATATGTTTAGATTTTAGACTTTATTTAACTGTTCACATCACTTTAGCACCCACCTGTATAGTGACCAGTAGGCTATCAAATACAAGACCATAAATAGCTTCATATATGTGGTTAAACGGACACAAACTCTTATACTGCAAAATACATCATCCTAAAACAGCTATTTCTGAGCTCTGGAGACACTCACTGATGATGAGGGGTTGTCCTTGACAGTGGGAGTGGAGGTGTAATGAATAGTTGCCTGCAACGAAAATTAAAACAAAGCCATGACAATGACACAGAAATGCATGGATCAGCAGCACAGTGAATAAAATCACTAAATGTAAACTTAAGGGGCTTTTTTAGGATGATGCCAGGCCACATAAAGACACTCTTCAGAAAACTCGAAGCCACCAGAGTTTACCTTGAGCTAATATGATCACCAAATGTGGGACAGCGGTCGTAATATGCAACGCAGATTGATAAAGCTCAAGGGGGGAACAAAAACGATCACCCAGTGAGAAGATATTAAGCCATAGCTGGTCAGTAGATCTATTTCTCCAGTCTGCATGAGGCAAACCATGAGTAATCAGCTGGCTGCGGAGAAGCAGTCGCATGCTTTTCAGACCACTCAGCTAGTTATGTTTTACTGTCAGAGAGCTCAGAGCAGCGTGAGTTAAAAAAGAAATCCAGGCCAGCGCTGAAAGGGCCGCATGCCCCACTTACGAAGCGGGTCTCCCTGCCTGCACACAGGGAGCTGTTGGAGGAGTGGTGGCTGGGCTAAGGGTGGGAGGAGAGGTCAAAGTGTCAAATACCTCCTCTAAAGAGCTACAAGTGACTCATGGAAAAGGGATAAAAAAATAAATTAATTAAAAAAATTGGTATGAGAGCAGGCGATAAATAATAGAAGAGCTGGGTTTAAGAGCCACTTACCGGTTGGATAGTAGGAGAGTAAGGGGCTTCCCTGATTGGGCTTTCTGTCCTGGTGAAATCAGAGGAAGGCGCCTGGAAAAACAAAAAGTAAGGACACAAATTTAACAGCCGCTCAGTTTCACTGAAAACACAGAGCAGAAAACAAAACAAAAACAAAAAACTGTTTAGTCCAGCTGTGAATTTACGCCTCCCTAAACATGCGCTTTTCTGTGCCGTGCTCCTTCGTGACCCTCCTCCTCCTCCTCACAGCTGTCGGCTCAGACATTCCAGTCGATCCTCATCACAGACTCACAAATACCTCACGAGGTGCCACAAGCTCTGTGCTCACAGTAAAAACATGCAACTGTTCAGCTGGTTGTTATTAAAACAGGATTAATATGAATGAATTGGCCAAAGAGCGTCCTAGAGAGAGAAAAAATTCTTTCACATGAATCATCGAACTGAGAGTATTTATCTCAGAGTGCAGCTTTCTGTTAACACACCATGCTGCCTCCACACCACACTCAGGCGGGTGTCTCTCTTGCCTTGCTGAACAGCCAGGGCTGCAGCTGCCCCTGTCTGCCGTAGCCCACCGGAGGCCCCGACAGGATCTGCTCTCCAGGAGGAAGACCTTTTCCTCTGCGATTAGCCACCAAGAAAGGGTTTTCGCTGAAGCAAATCGACTGAGAGTCCACCAGGCACTCCTCTTCTTCAGGTGCAAGGGATGAATTAAGAGGTGTCGTGGAGCCAGTACTCTGGGGGGTGGAGGTTCCATCAGGGGAGAAATGGGATCCTTGAAGATAGCTGGGGTCTGAGTTCAGACTGGAGCTGGACTCAGGGTCCAAGTGGCTGAGGGACTTAGAGGGTTCATCTAAACCAAAGCCTAGGGGCTTTAAAGGAGCTGTGTACTGGGCCTGCACGGGGGCCTCCATAGGATCAGTCAGAGTGACAGAAAACTGCACAGCAGCAGAGGAAAGAGGGGGACAGACAGACAGTAAACCAGTGACAGGAACTCCAGAATACAGAGAAGAAAGGAAGCTGCTCTCAGTTAGATTAAACGACAAAACAAGTTGATTACCACCTCAATTCCCTCCTCACAGGTTTGGCTGTTCTCACTAAAGTTACTGCAGAGACCAAGGGGTACCAATTTCAACAGCAGAAAACTAAATTTGTAACTCTAAAATTTTAACTGTATGTGATCTCAGGTTCACTCACCCCCCCCCCCTGCACAGACTAACTGGTTTTTGCAGGTACTGGAAGTGCAATGATCTTCTCCTCATCTTTAATTTCCCTCCAATAGAAGTGCCAACTCAGCAGCTCCATAAAAAACATTAGTGGCCTGTTTGTAGGACTTCAACTATTATTTTCAAAATATTACAGATTAATCAATCTCCCAGTTACAGGTACACCAGATGGGTCATGACTGGTTTATAAACAATAATAAAAATACCAGTTTTTTAAAATTTTAAATGTGTAACTTTTGATAGGATTAAACTTACAGGATAAGATGCACTTATATTGATCAATTCTAACCCTTAAAGCCGCCAATCAAATAGATTTTTCTATTAAATATTTGCTATTAAACCCTAAAAGGACTTTGGATTAGGGCTTAGTCATTTAAGCCCTGCTTTTGATCCTGAACTCATTGTTAGAAAGAAGTGGATGAAGATGCTGTTTATGGTGAATGACCCAAAGGGCCAGTCGTTAGAAGACTAAACTGAATGAAAACACAAAGAAACACATAATTTTCTGCTTGTGTAATGAGATATATATTATATTCATTGTGCTTAAATAGAAGGTTGCATGAATGACTCATTTGTCATCAAAATATTTTAACATTATGACCACAAAAAAAATTAATAAAGATACTAAAACTCGCTTTTTAGGGTCAGCTTGAAACTAATTAAGCACAATCAATACAATATGTGGACACTGAATACGTACATTCATGTAGTATCTGATACATTCTCTAAAACGTGAGATGAGCTCGACAGAGAAGCGTCTTGGTGCTAAAAAGAGTTTTCCCAAAGCCTTTAAGATACGTTTCCCAGCGGCCATCATTCAAGACTCGCCGCAGCCCACACTCCTAGCATGTGCTTTAAATAAACATTATCAGACCAGTGAGACATTCGGGCTCCAGCACACCTTCAGCTCCTCCTGTACTTAACAGTGACGACTACTGCTCGTGTCACAGCTGAGAGAATACGCAGATTTTAAACCAACGTTCACTCTGAAACCGAATCTCGGCCATGTTCTGTTTCACATACTTAAGACCTTAAAATCGTTAAAAATCTTCAGGTCAGTTCAGACAAACTGCAGTGGAATTTATCCCACATGGCCTTGACATGTCTGGTGATAATCGAAATAGCCACACTAAGAATACAGCGAGCATTGTGAAGCAGCAAGGCAGCTCTGTACTGTCAGAGTCGGCGCTGCGATGAGGGTCAGCGAGGTGGAATGTGAACGAGTGCCCTTTTGGCACCGACACCGACTGCGAGGGACAGCTGGGGCCCGGCTGTGACAGAGCAAAGTCAGGCTGCTCGTTCGCCGGCATGCCAACGCGCTGAGCTGTCTGGGAAGTCCAAAGCAACCTGGGAACTGAAGCGTTTAAACACTTCAGTCACGGCTTTAAGTGAATGCCATGAATCAGTAACAGAAAGCAGAGTCTGAAGTGCCAGAACAAAATTTATGGAAAATGTTTTCTGTGTAAAATTAAATGATAGCTCCATTAATCAGGATTTGGGATGTCCTTAAAAACCAAATACATATTTACCAATAAAAAGTTTTACTAACAGAAAGTATCAGATTATCTTAAATGACATCTGAATGGGTCTAACACATTTTTAGTCAGGAATTTCTGGAGTACAACACTACTAGTTTTCCCTACTCTAAAAATTTGGATCGGTTAGGGCCGTTAATAGGATACGTTAGGCAACATCACAAAAAATTGATGTCAAATATAAACGTCAAAATTCAACCTTTGTAAACCTAAGTTAAAAATCGGGATAAACTTCTTGGAAAATTCTAGGAATTTGGTTAAACCACCCTTTTTATTTTTATATTTATTATAGAAAGGTTTTATTATGAAGGAACAGTAGAGAGAGGATGATTTAAACACCAACAAATGGGAAATACAACCATGTCTTCACACTCAGTTCCAATAAAACAAGGCCCTCTATACATTTATCTATTGGCAGTTTAGCAGGTTGCTCTCAGGTCTGAATTCATCTCAACTTCTTATAAATCACATCTTGTATCACTAATATTTAAGCAGCACCTGTTCTTTTGTTGAAACATTTTTACAACAAAGCGGTGCTATGAAGCACACCCACTTGTGTTTCACCATCAAAATCAGGGCTTATGAGATGCTAACCCCTTCAATTTAAAATATTGGTCCACTATGAGTGTAACTAACCAACACGCTGTTCTTACAGTACAGTCTGAACAGGACCACGTGTGCAGAGCAGCTCGAGCACACAGAGCAGGAACAGCTGCAGACGATATGTAGGTTAAGTTCTACTCTCACAGGTTACTGAGAAAAAGCCTGTACTGCTGCTAATTTACAACTTTCACACATAGCTGCATTATTAATGCGAATTATTTAACATTTGCTGTTTAAAAATGTTTTTAAACAACCATATTACAGACAAAATTGGATTAAAATAAGAGTGACGAGAGAACAGACAGGACAGAAAGACTCAGAAAAAACAGAAAACAGAGTCGCTTTAAATCTTTAAACTTCCTCCAGTTAAACTCGTTATACTCACTGTAGGACGGTAAAAGCACAGAGCTCTATGTTCACTCAAACGTATTCCCCTTAAGACTGGGAACTCAAACCGAAAAACACTTGTCTTTTCCTCTTAGGCGACACCCCCCGTCCGCCAGCATCCCACCCACCCGGGAGACTCCATCCAATTCAGAACCAGATGCAGGTTTAAAATATCACAGATAGGCCAGTTGATAGTGGACAGCTGTCCCCTTTCCAGTATCTCACCAGCTCCCCCTCTCGCACTTGCAGAATACAAAGACTGACTTCGGGCTTTGCCTTCTTCCATTCCCAAAATCTTCTGCACTTTATGTAGTTTTTCTTTTAGTCTTTCGTTTGTGATTCTTCCCGGATTACTTTAGTCTTCCCGTAAGACTCTTCATTTACTTCTGCTCTTGTTGTGTGTTGTGCAGTCAAGGTTTAGTCTTCAGCAATGTTGACTTGCGGTGAAGATCATGGAGGTGTTAAGTGCTCATAGAGGTCCAGCTGACTGACGCTGGGTCTATTCTGAGCTTTTAAAGAGACTTCCTGCATGGGCCGCTCCCAAAATGCTGACTCAAGAAGACTGCTTTCTTTTTACAAACTCTGAAAAGTAAAAATCAGACAAACATGAAGTAAAACTCACCCTGCTGACCTTCTGCAGACTCGTGGTGGGCAGCGCAGCTAGCGTTTTGTAGTCGAGCTTTAGCGGTCCAGTGCCAATGCTCTGATGGGAAATAAACAGACCCAGAGGTAAGACGGTCTGCACTGAAGTTCAGTTTACAAAGAGCAGGTGGTCACATAACAAATACAAGAAATCAAGCGAAAGATCAATACTGGCACTTTCTGTACGTCTGACTGTGAGTGATTTTCCTACTCGGTAGTCTTAAAAGTTTTCCAGCTGTGCATGACAATTTAAACACATGTAATTGATGTCTAATATCAAAGGAAACCTCAGGGTTGTTGCATCTATCATTATATGTAGACTAGACGATCAAATATGTTCAGCTGAAATAGCAGCTGTAAAAGTTTTATAAAGCTTAAATAAGCCTTCAAATCTGTGGATTGGGTTATTGTTTGATCAGTACGTGAAATAGCTCCACAAATAATGTTAACAGCTATAATATCCTTCTGCGGAAAAAGGTAGCAACCCTCATCAGCCTTTTAGAGCTGAAACAGCTTCTTAGGAGTTTTATTTCCATTAAATTTGCTTTTTTTATAGCAATACTTTTTTTTCCCTTTCATAACACTACATCTCTTCTTTCTGAGACATTTCTTGTTGGATTTCCAGTGTGATTAAAGTCATTTACCTTACCTAGAGTTCAATTTAACGAGTGGGCAACGGCTGCTCAGTCCCTCATACCAAAAAGTGCTTCACAGTCAGTATTTGACCTCACTCACAGTAGATTTTCCTTAAAGTGAAACGCTTTCGTTTAAATGTTTAGAGATCTTTTTTTAAAGCGCTTTTTTAAAGATGCTGAAGAGCAAAGAGAAATCCAGAACTCAGATGAGGTTTAATAAGCCTAATTCCAGGGTTTTTAAATCACCTGCACTGATCTGGAACTCCTGACTCTAAATGTATAAATGTGAACGTTTCATAAATCTAAGGGTGGTTTTTCCATGATATTGAGTTGTTTTTAAGGATTTAAATTTTTTAAAAATTGAAACTAAAAGTCAAAAAGAAGACTGGGAATTTCCTCTTTTTTCCTTTAGGAGCTGCTTCAATTATGATTTAAGTGTTTGTACCCTTTGTTTGGTTACATTTGCAGGTGGACACTTATCAGGGCACCTCCAGCACAACTATTCCAATTTAAATTGGGTCCCTTAAAAAAAAGATGTATAAAAGTTTAAGACACATTTATTTAGCATTTGTGTCTAAACTGCAGACAGGAAGTTCACCCGAGGACCTGCTGATGAGGAGTATCTCACCTCAGTCTCCTCTTCTAGCAGGCGAGTTGCCTCCTCACGCTCCAAGCGCATTCGCTCCTTCACCAAGAGAGGAAGGGGAGGAAGAGGAGAAGTACAGAGGGGAAGACACACACAGTCACACACAGCCACACAGTAATGCGATGAGGGTTGAAATAAAGAGGAAGACGAGGAAAGTAGTGTTAGAGAGAAGAGAAACAACAGTGAGGAAAGTGGTATGGAGATGGAATGATTGGATGATTTTGGATCACACATAACGCACCAAAGGTAGAGGATAGGTGAAAAAAAGAAACAGAAGGGAAAGAAAGGATAGAACCCACACACATTAAAAAGTATTCTATTCATCAGCTATAGGAGCAGAAAAAGCATGCAAGGTGGGACATTGCAGGAACAGTTCTGTCAAACATGATGCCCACACAGGGTGCAGAGGGGAAGCTTCATTCACCCGGTAACAGGCAAACGTGAGGATGTGACTCTAACTCCACCCTGCAGACCCAGTATAATTTCTTTTCAGCTATACTGCCACAGAAAAACTGAGTTTTCTTGCATTGATTCATCTTCATCAATCTGCTCTCTACCTTTCCCAAAACAAATGATTTTCAATTTCACTTACCACTTTCTCCATCTCTTCTCGCTCCCACTGTGATGTCTCTCTCACCATCTCAGACTCCTGACGAAGACCAACATTTAACCTTACAATGCTAAAAGCTACTGTTCATCATGTAAAGCTCAGCAGAGGCAATTCAGTTTCTGTAAATAAGCCCTGGCAAACGTGGTTACGGCTAAACGTGTGCAGAGAAACAGCAGAAACATGGCATTCAATAAACCAGCAGACCCTGCATTCCTTTAGAACGGGCAGCCTCCCAAAAACGAATCTGGACAAAATAAACAACTGGGCTGGCGCATTCTGGCCGCTCCGATAGAAAGATGGGTACGTGCGGCGTGCATGCCCAGAATGAGTAAATCTGTACAACTCCACTTGCTAACACCAAACTGCTGTGGAAGCACTGTGCTGGTGTGGCAGAATTGCTGAATAAAACATCCGATTCACAGGTTGCGCTGAATGGCAGCGGCTTTGGTTAGTACACCAGCTTTGCACTGCACTTATGTGGATCTGCTGGATCTTTAAGGAGCCTCAAAAGTGCATTCTGCATGTTAAAATCAACACCATCAGTACCTGACCTTAAGTACATCAGTGATGGCAATGTAATGAAAAAATGAAGCTCGTGCACAAGTGAAAAAATCTGCAGCTTCTCAAGCAGCAAAATGAACTTCAAATCATAGACCATATATTAAAGAATGAAGCCACTGTGTTGCCACCAGATGGTTAGTGAATCCTGCTGTGAAGCCGCAGGCTGAACATCTTAATGTTTGGAAGCTGGAGTTAAAGAGTGAGTCGAAACTGAGGGACACTGCATGGTTATAACGTAGCAATGCATCTGAAGCATGTCCTGCTTCATTATCCTAATTTATGATTCTATTGGAAGCATAATTTGGTAGGTGCGCATTATGCGCCATTGCCTGTTTATTCATCACGGAGTATTTGGAGACAAGTGTGTGTCTTCTATGCAAATTAGAGGCAACCACACCAATCTGGTAGTGACTAAAACTATAACAAGGTTAAAGGTTTTGTTCAATGCTCTCTTTGAAATCGATTTCACATGGCATAAGCCAGTAACCTCGCTCAGATCTACCAACTCTAGATCTGCGCGACTGTGGTCTCAGCAGATAACACTCTGCCCTCTCATCCATATAAGTTCACTTTTAGATTCACCAGATAAACTGCTAAACTTTGAGCGTAAGGAGTGCAAAAATCAATGTTGTAGTGGCCATCTTTTATATATAGTTTATGTATAGAAGTTAAAATGTGCACTTGTAGTAAAAACACACCTTCTGTATTATTTCCATCTCCTCTGGGCTCAGGTCTCGGTCTATAGAAGAGATGCTCTCCATACTGTTCTTTCGCACAATACCGGTTGCAAATGGGTTGGCAATGATACCCGGAGATGCCTGAAAACCAACACAGAGTACCGTTTAAACCTTTGAAAATGGAGATGTTTTTAACTGAAAGCTATAGTTCTAGTTAAACACTCAAGCCAGGTACATGATAAAAAAGGGATATACATTAGCTGATATAAAGACAGAACGATCAGAGGTTTGGTAAGTTCATGCTGTACATAATAAACTGTACATATCCAAATCTGACTGTTCATGTCATCTCACCTCCACTGCAGCCACTTTGCCAGGGTCAAAGCCATCACAAACCAGCATGACCAGAGAGTCCCCGACAGCACGGAGCACTCGCACCGCCTCCGTGTGCGTCATCCCCAGCAGGCTGTGGTTGTTCACCTCGAGAATTCGCATGCCAACCTGCAGTCGCCCGTCCCTTGCCGCTGCGCCGGTCGAACTCACCTGCAGAAAACAGTCAAAAATGTGAGCATGTTCACATTTCTCATGTTGATAATAACCTCAATTAAAGCTGAGTCGTGCCAAGATGTGTTGCTTTGGATTGCTAAAGAACCTTTGAGATGAAGATGCCCTCATCTGTGGGGTCGAAAGGATTTCCAGCATGACCCTTGGCCCCTCCGCGAATGCTGATACCAAGTTTCTCTCCAGGCTGCTTCTGGATCATGATTTCCTGCATTCCCGGCGGTGAAGGGTCCCGCCGTACCAACATACGGATCTCCTGTTTGTTGGCCAGCAAGGCCCGCACAGCTTCCTGGTGTGTGGCATGTCGCAGGTCAATGCTGTTCACCTCTAATATCCGGTCGCCAACACGGAGCCCACATTGACTTGCCAACCCATGAGGAATCACCTGAAGAAATGAGGTGAAGTCACGGAGTCATGCAACAGGAGATGTCAGTCACTTTCAGGAGATGAAAGTGTAAGAATACACCTGTTTTACAGTAATACCTTTGAGATGAACACCCCAGGTTCATTGATACCAAAAGGGTGGCTGGCATGGTCGCTGCCTCCTACAATACTCAGGCCTAGAGGGCCTCCAGACTTCACCAGGGTAACTTCCTGTTAGGATTAGGTTAGATTGGCTTTAGCAGAAGATTTGAAAAATAATTTAAAGCCTGAATGTAAAGACGACGACTCAAACATCACAAGTCAAATCTACATCTGTTATAGTCTAATAAATATCAAAAACAACTTTCTATTTAACAACACCATTAGTGCTTTATTGACAGCTACTAACTACTCAAGCCTTCATACCATACACCATCTTCTCTGGAACTGGACAGCAATAAGGATAAGGCGAGGCCACATAAACAAGCATTAACACTGAGTGCTTCAATGACGTTTCTACAGCAATGGCTACTAAAACGACTAAACAAAAACCAAAACTATTCGACACACAAGTCAGTCCTCGAATTCTCACCTCAATGGGATACTCGTCCTCCATCCGGCTCAGATGGTTCCCGAGGCCTTCCTCGTCCTGGTCTGGAGAATCCGATGGTTCTGGGGGTGGAGGGGAGTGGGCTCGTGCCCGGGTCTGACCTGGAGAGCCCCCTGGTGCATTCAAGTCACGCTCCACCAGGAGGGCGATGGTGGGGGAGGTGCCGGTAAGGAGCGCTACTGCCTGGTCATGCCTGGCCTCTGTCATGTCTACACCATTGATCTGGATTCACAGTAAAACCAACCGCGGAGGGTGTCAGCCCACCAGGACGCTCCCACTGGTCATTTGCTACTCATAGGATGAATATTTGACAACAAACCCAGCCTGCCAACAGTCGTTTCTCATCGCTCTCTCCATTCATTACCCAAAATGAAAACTGAATGTTTAAGTTCTAAACCGATCTGATTTGTAATTCTGAGATTTTTCAAGTGCACCAAAGCGAGTTATTTAAAGAAGAACCAAACACCTACACAAAGCAGCAGGATCTTATACGGAAAGTGAGGGGTGCTGCAGGCAATTTAAGATGGCAGAGCGTCCCTGAGGGAGAAAAGCTGCAAGCAAGCAGAACTATTTTTCGTCAAACTGCCTGAAGTGAGCTCATGAATGCCCATGCTGCTATCTTTTCATGTAATCAGTTCAGCACTTCTTGCCTTTGTTTACTTAAAACTTCAGTGGAAGTGTGTAGCTTCTCCAAAATTGATCTTAAGTCCACAAAGGCAACAAGAAGTCGTCAGACACCACAGATTAACCATTTCATTACTGTTTATGTGTGTTTTAGGATCAAATAAATAGGGGTAGCTTTTAGGCATGCAGTCTAGTCCAACGTGACAAGCAGAGGTCGGCACAGACCCGACAGTACCAGCTCTTACCACGGGCTGACACACTGCAGCTCCTGCTGTTGTGGTAACTCGTGTTCCACAAAATCAGCAGAGCAACAGGCTCGGCCCACTCCACCCCCAACACCATACCCACCACCAAGCAGGCAAGGAGATGTACTCAATGCATTAGTGAGCATGCACAACAGGAGAGCGTGAGAGAGGAAAAGAGAACCAAAGAGAAGCCAATGAAAGAAAAGAGGAAACCCAGAAAGAAGGCAAAGAGGACCATTCAGGAAGCTTTTCTGTGATTACAGAGAGCAGGAAGTGCAGTAAAGAAACAGATCTGATCATCATCAGTTCGTTTACAGTAAATAACAAAGTGTGCAAATGTGCATGTGACCGGACAAAAACATGCGACAGAAGAGTTGCTAATACGCAGAAAGATACGGGAGCACAAAGCAAAGCTTGGAGTGGGATGAAAAGAAAGATCATGCAAAGGCTAAATGTTTTAATGTTTAACTAAAGCAAATAAAAAATCTTCATCGAATCCAAATAGAGAATGACTTTCATATGAGGACCGTATCACTAACTCATGGACGTGATGTGTGAGATTTTGATGAGATAACCTTAATTCATATGCTCAGGATGGAAACACCATGTCAGTCACACAAAGCCTAAAACTGACTTATGAAAGCAGTGATGCTGGCACAAATGACACAGTTTCACAATAAAAATGGAACAAAATGCAACAAAAATGTCAAAAAGTAAATGCCGCATTTACCAGATGTAGGAAAAATGTTGTATCGCTGTTATTCTCACGACACAAAAACGATACCTAATTGTTTGGGATTCATGTCTAAACTTATTCCTGTTTGTAAAGAAAGCCCTGCTTTGATCACAGTCAACACTACAGTGTCCAGATGGAGAAGGATGGTAGTACTCACAGAGATCACCCTGTCGCCCACACGCAGCGTGCTGTCTTTGTGTGCCGCTCCGCCCTCTGCGATTCGAGAGATGTAGATTCCCTAAAACAAAACAAGACAAGGACGACTACTGATTTAAACTTATTTTTTACTCAAACATTCTCATATACTGCCACTAACAACGGCATCATTCCGAACGATGGCTACAACAAACCACAGACCTATATGTAAACGCTCGCACTTAAAGAAAAACTGAATTTGTTTTCATGACTGCTGCAAAATTGACATAGTTCGACACATTAGCAGCCCACACTGCCAGACAACACACAAACAACCTCTACATATAACTGATTAACAGGTCAGCGCCAAATAGTTAAAACGCATTAAAAGCCTCGACTGCCAGCAGCTCGTTACAAAGTACGAGCGCTGAAACGCTGTCCCCTTTGCTCAGACACATTACACCGTTTGTACACCAATAAAAACCCAGCCTAGCTGCTAGCCTGTCCCACATGAACAGAATGTGTAAACAAATGCATGTGCAAAGTCTCGTGCACCAATTCACATCCACCAGGTGAGTCACTGCATCCACTTCAAAAGGCTTTTTGAAAGGGAGGAAAGACTTACAGTCAGACCCGCTTAAACCTTATGTTTATGACTCCTTCCCTCTTTGTGGGCTCCTGGAGCTGTTCGAGCTGCAGAGCAGCACTGTGCTGGCCCAAATATACATATCCAAATTACAGCAGGCCTATCGAGTGTCAAGGCTGGCTATTCATATCGGCGTCTCCCAGGAGATGACTGTAAGCGCTGTGGCCAGAATAGACGGCGTTAAAAGACAGATTCGCTCTGACTGAGACTGTTACTGCAAACATGTGACTTCACTTCCTAACTTTCAAACCACACTTTTTGAAAACCCTTTTACTGATAGTATGAGGCACTGTCTGCAGTTTTGGATGTTTTTTTAAAATGTCTTTTTCCTCTATTCCCTTCTTCATTCCCCAGATTTGGACGTTGACAGAAGGTTGCATACATCACACGAGTAAAAATAAAGCAGCCATCACATCTCAATCTGAGGAACCAAACAACTCCCTCAAAGAACTGAGTCAGTTCAATGAAGTATTGTGTTAAATCATCTAAAGATGAATGACAGGAATACTTCTGTAATGCCATTTAACTGATTCAAACAGAGGACGCTCTGCTTGGATGTTTACACAAACTTGCATAATGAACTACAACATGATACAGATCTCAGATAAACATCTGTCCCTTGTGCTGCTTATTTTAACATCAGACATGACACTGTGATCTGATAGTCTCCTATCAGGCTAAATAAAACTCAGTTAAATATAAATTACTCTTACTTTTAAGGTTTACTTAACTATAATTTCGGTGGGCAGGTCAACTATGAGGGAGGTGTTTGATATGGGAGCAAAAGATGCTGCTGGGTGGAAAATGATGGGATGGTAAATCCATAAGAGGGTCACCTTGGCAACAAGAGGCCTGGACTCTTACAGTAGTGCCCAAGTTTCAGCTACAGAAGCAAAGCAAATCAATCGCTTCACATGCAGACAGGGCTTACACCAGGTGTTGGGAACAATCCACAACCATTATTCTAAGTATGGATTAATCTATCAGTTATGTTCTCAATAATTTAGCTGGCATTCATGCATATCAACAGAGAAATACACGGCAAACACACTTGAAACAGCTAAATCATTTACCCGCTCAGAACTGGTTGTAGTATGACAACAAAGAGTGCACCATAGACGGACAGATGCCTTTTCCACGTACAGCAGTTGATCAATAAATGGTTGCAAGCAGACGGCAACATGATGGTCAATCCACAAAGACAGATTAACGTAACCGCAGCCTGTTTTTCTACATATCAACATTTTTATTCCATTTGCGAATAAATTCTGCCTCATCTGTCACGTAATGAATTTAATGTCTGTACTGTCACAACCGTCACCTCTCTGCCTCTGATGTCAGCACTATGAACTTTATGATGTGTATCTGACAGCTCAATATAAGAAGTGATCTTCAGAGGATGAGAAAAAGGTGGATAGGCTTTCCCTTAGTGATAGGGTGAGGAGTTCAGTCGTTTGGGAGGGGCTCAGAGTCGAGCCGCGGCTCCTCCACATCGAAAGGAGCCAGCTGAGGCTCTTTTTTTTCTTTTCTTTTCTTTCCTCACCGTGTCCCCTGTGCGGTACGCCGTGGAGCCTTTCCCCCCTGCGATGCTGAATCCCAGCCCCTTGTCATTACGGATGAGGCAGGTGGAGAACCGCTGCCTCGGCCCGCTTGGACTGTTCTCCAAGTTAAAGGCAAGGCCGCTGCTCCGCCTCTCCCGTGGGAAGTAGTCATCCTCGGGCCTAAGCGGTGTAGTGGTGATGGCGTTCTCTGGTTCCACCATGCGCTCCCGCAGCACTGTCATGGAAACTGTAGCACCGGAGCTGCGGAGAGCTTCCACTGCTGTGTGATGCTCAGCTTCGTGGAGGTCCACTCCATTTACCTGAGACAAGGAGATTGTTTGTTTTCTGTTTAACAAAACACTCTTCTAGTCACCCTCCCTGTCACACACAGACATGCAGATGTTTACCTCCAGCAGTTTGTCTCCCACTTTAACTCCAGCTCTGGCTGCAGGACCCTCTTCAGACACTCTGGAGATGAAGATTCCCTAAAAGCAACCAAACATTAACACAGTCAGTCTGTGACCTCAAATACTTCCAAACCTAAACAAACCCCAGGTACCCAGCCCTACCTCGTCATCTCCTTTGTAAGGCGTGGATCCTTTTCCACCAGCAATGCTGATGCCCAGGCCGCCTGTTTGTCGCACGATGGTGAGGGTGTGCTGCAAGTTGAGGACGGGGGAGTCAACAATACTGGGAGTGAAAACCCATAAAAAGCCTACTCATCTTAGGGCAGATTAAGAGGAAAACGAGCCCACGGCGATTTACTTTGTTTTGTTTGGGTTTATACAGGGTGTATCAAAAAGAATTATCTGATTTTGAAAGGCTACATTTTTTAAGTAATGGACAGAGAAAGAACCATGTGGTAAATTTTTAAAATGCATGAATATAAAGTTTTATGCAAAGCTTGCAGTGTCAAGTGCTCAATGTGCCTCCCTCCGGACGCATGGTAAATGTCCATGACATAGCCAAACTCCTTCCATACTTTAGTGAGCATTGTCTGGAGTCAGTGCTGTTGTTATGCTACCTACCGGCAACCACATGAAACTCACGAATGTGCTCTTACTCACGGTACGTGTTTCGATAGTTGATCGGTGAACAGCTGCAGGTTCAAAGCACTTTAAAATTGGATGATTCTTTTTGATGAACCCTGTATTTTAAGTCGTGGGTAACCTCCTTCAGCAAGAAGGTGGCGTCAATCAGTGCTGCACCCTTTGTTTTTGCTGATGGATAAACGCTGACTTCAGTGTCAGTTTATGGGCCTATGCCAGTTTAAATGGGAGGCAGATGGCTTTGTGTTTGCCTGAATTTGATTTAAAGCATGAACAAAAAGTTTTACCCAAATCATTAACCAATTAACCAATGGACTGACATGGGACATGAATTCTAACACACTGTGTAAAAATGCTTCGGCTGGACTCAGTGAGACCAAGTGTATTATGTATGAATTGGAGTGTAGACTTGTGTACATTATGCATACTTGCAGGCCATGCAAAAAGGGGAGGAATGGAGACAAATGAGGTACAGATGGAAGGAAGTAACAGACAACAGTTTTAAGTGCCCTAAAGGTGGAGTCCTTGCTTTGAGACTCTAGTGTTGCTCAGTGTGACAAGAGCGAAAACAAATGTTTCTTGCAAATTTTCATCACCCACACTAAACATACTAAATGTACCGATATACAGTGAATCATGCAAAAAATAAAATGTAGATGGAGGGAATAAACAAAAACAAAAGCAAATCTGAAATAAGCTCTTTCTTGCACTTGAAATAACAGCCATGTGTTACAGATTTACACAATCAAAAATCGACTTTGTCATCCATCCACCGGTTATCCTGTTTGGAAGCTGGATTAAAACCTGGAGGAAGTTGGGAAAGTGGGTTTGCCTCATCAGAGTGTAACCAGCCCATTCATTCCAGGGTGACAAGGCACTGGACGGGATGAAAAAGGAGCAAAGCAGCAGAAGCAGAGGAGCGGCAGGGGAGAGGCAGAGTGTGCCAGAACCTGGACTGACTGAATATCTGCAAACTTCAATCTTTATGGCACTAACCCTTTTATAGAAGGAAAAGAAAAAGATCTGGTTCAGCCTGAAGAGGAGAATTCAACTACTCAATAACTGGAAAGGCCAGAGTTTCCTTCAAAATAGCAATATGTGCAAGCTGTGCAAAACTGCTGTAAATGCACTGAAATTAACCTACATGTTTAACCTATATGCAAAAACATCAGATATGGTTGATCAATCTGCAGCACGTGCAATGATAAGAATACCGACTCCTCGCTGAGAACCTGTTCTCCGTGTTTTCCTCACACTGTTTATTTAACAGAGGAACTGGTGGTATATATTTTTTCCTCTTTGGTGTGTATGTTCAAATACTGAGGGGGCGGGGTTAATTAATCACCAGTTAATGATGACTACCTTGTTTTGAGGTGGAAGTAACAATCTTACTATGATTACAAAGAAAAAAAACAACTTAATTTATTCACTGAGTTCAGGCAATTTATTAAACAAATGCTGTTTTTCAGGTATGACCTGTGATTGGGTTATTATAAAACCCAGAAGGGAAGGATCAATGGAAAACCACAAATGTTGTGTTTAAAAGGCCAAAAATTTAATTAAAAGTTAAATGTTATCAAGTGCCTGGCCCTCTGCTTTAGACTCCAAAAAGCTCAAAATGCTGAGAATGAAACTCTCACTACATGTTTACTATCACAGGGTTAAAGTGTCCACACTCCAGCTGTCCAGTAAGAAGAAGGAAGAAATAAATAGTGTCAGTTTCAGTCCTGTATTCAGGTTCTGCCACACTGGCCCCTCCTGTGAATGAGCTGGGATTAGAGGGGTTCCCTAGTGATCGGCTCGGATTAACCGTGGATTTCTGTGGGAAGTTTTCTCCATTTCTGAGTATGGGTGGACAAATGAATGGGTGAGTGAGGGACGGAAAGACAAGAGTGGATGGGAAAGAGTAGGTACAGACCTCTTCCTCCTCAATTCGAGCAGGTTCAATCAGCAGATTATTGACTTGATCAAATGACACCCCCTGTTAGGACAGGAACCAGCAAGAGGCATGCGGATTAGTCAGGCCAAAATAAAAATATGCACACAGACAAACACACCCAAAAAAAAAAAAAAAACAGAACAAAAAAAATATAAAAACCTCCAGACACACCAGACACTCAACACGCCACTGTCTGCTTGCAGGTTGTGAAGCAGAAGTGAATCCACACTCACTCCCCAGCCACCAAAAGCAAAATACAGGCAGAGGTGGAAAGACAAGACCAAGGAGCTGAGCCAGAATGCAAAAAATACAGTGCAGAGAGAGTGGACAAAAGAAGGCAAAAGCTCCCAAACCACAACAAGCCCAGCCTCCACACCATCAACAGCAATTTCCTCCAGGAGCAAGACTTAAATTTAGGTGAAGAAGTCAGTTTCAGGCTAAAAAAAATATAAACATAGCTAAACGATTCACTGAAAGTACAAAAGAAATGATACAGAAACTGATTTACTAGAAGAACAAAGTCCCTACAAAAATCCAGTGAAAGAAAATACGACCATGTGACGCAAGCCAGGCTCATTCGATGTTGTGTTCCAGCTCTGCCAGTACATGTTCTGGTTGGTCCGAGTTCAGTCACCCACACGCACGCACACATCCATACCCACACACCAAACAGATTCATGATGATGTTTGATCATTAGGTTAAAAAGGATTTCTACAATTAGCGTGACACAAATTAACAGATCTCAATTTAATAAGTCTAATGATCAACAAGGACATTCATTGATAAGCAGCTCCCGAGCATCCTTCACTCGTTTCATTCATACTTTACAAGCATACAATGTTACAAAAGCAGTGTGCAAGTGTCAATATTCAATTAAATCAGCAGGTAACTGATGATAAGGCGCGCCAGTGTTGAGCAAGAAAGGCTGAATTTATCCACAAAGAAAAAAAAAAGGTTTAGACAAAGATCTGAATGCAGTCTTGTATGGAAACAAGGGATCACAATGGCCTGTGGCTGATTTATGCCGACATGTCTGCATGCTTTCTGTGGGGGAACAGGCTAGGAGAGGCAAAATCTGAGGGGGCCAGATGAGGCTGTTGGTGAGTTTGCGATGAATGTAATGCATCACCCTGGATTTATAGCACAAGAGCAGGGCGGCTTCATCTCAGGAATGACCCTGCATGCAACGCCACATCCATCTTAAGTGAATGCAGCTTGCAAGGTGGCAAAGGCTCTCCATGCATACAATATCAAATGTTTGCAAAGAGGCAACAAACAAGGAAAAATATATATGTAAAGTTTTAAATCCTAAAATATGCTGACTTGGTGTGTGCTGCATGTCCTGCTGTGATGATATATAACACTTTCTACATTCCTGAACTGCACCCTGCCAGTGTTTGGATCTCTCTTTTACCTTTACTTGGCTGGAGTTGACCTGATGCCGGCTGTCCTCTGCCTCCTCCACTCTGTGGCGGTGCTGAGGAGTGCCATCACTCTGCTCTTCGTCCTCATCCTCCTCGTCCTCGGCAGCCTGAGCAGAAGAGTTGAGGGCGTCGGGACTGAAGCCCTGCAGCAGAGCGGCCACAGCCTCGGGTTTGGGCAGCTTGGTGATTTTGAAGTGCTTCTTGTAGTGTGGCGTGTCCTTTCGTATCAGACGCTTCTCCATGGGCCTCTTGTCTTCCTCGTCACTCCTCTCGCCGTCCTCGCCGTCCTCTTCGTGGTCCTCGTCCCCACCTCGGATGATGGGTTCTTCTGCAAAGTGCACAGTGGGCTGGAGAAAAGAAAGGGAGAGGATTTTAGAGTCTAACAGAAACAAAGACTGAATCCATGAAATGAGGAGAAAACCTATCCACCATTTACCTCAATGTACTCCACCTCCATCTCATCAAGGTCATCCTCATCCTGAGGGGAAGGGCCGTCCACACGGTTCTCCATGTGAGAGGCCTCAGTCACATTTTGTCTGTCCTCGTGGGAGGTGGCCGACAGCGTGCTGTTAGACACCTGTGAGTCATGGCTCTGATTGGAGAGGTCACTGAGCCTTTTTCCCTAAAAACAATGACATCATTTTTATTATATCAGCATGTACCACAGCAGCAGCTAGTCAGGCAGTATTAGAGCAAATTTTGAGTTTAGTTGTTTGTAATTCTGGAGCTTAGCAGCAAGAAATGAAATGATATTTGCGTATTTATTATTAGTATTTTTTAATTTGGTGGTGACCATATTTCTGACGTTATGTACCTGTGGGTCCAGGGACTGATCCTCGTCCTGTCTGGATGTGTAGGCTTCATTCCTCCTCTCTTCAATCCCTTTCTTCATCTCCTTCAGCTCACTGGGATGCGGTGTGGCTCTGCGCTGAAGGCCCTGAAGAAGAAGAAGAAGGAAAATAAAGCCGTTTTATCTGATTTTCCTTTAAGCACGACATTATTCTTTTTTTTTAGCTTTTGTGCTGATGGGTCAGGTTTGCTTTATTTAGTTTTTACTCACTCTACGCTCTGCAGCAGCCTCATCATCCTCATCCACCTCAGCCTTGGTCTCCTCCTGGAACTGGATGACCGACACTCTGTTCAGGTTGCTGTCTGTCCAGCTACCATCTACACTGTTCTGCAGCAGGTTCTCTGCAGATAAAGAGAGAGGGCAGAAGAAAGAGTGTGCCAGTTAAAATAAACATCATCTATACATGCGTCTAACAGGTCTGAATACTCAAATGCTTATTTAAAGCATGTTGCTTACCTAGGCTTGGGGAAGGCTGCTGGGGTAGCAAATAGCAGGTTAACACTTTCTCTCCTGTTCGCTCATCGTCCTCTGTCTGGAACTTGAGCATTGGCTGAGACTGGTTCTCTGCGAGCCACATGGCCTTCAGGTTGAGGTTTGTCAGGGCGAAAGGCAAGTTTTGTAATCTGGATAAACGTAAGGTCGGGACAGATAGATGAGCTTCTAAGATTTTTAAGGAGGATCTATTATTTATTTCCTTCTTTCCTGTCAGTACACTCAGAACAGCACATCAGCTGGGCTGGCGTCTTTGTGAGACAAATCTGAATTTCTTTCAACATGCCTGTCAGAGCCAATGAGACTGCAGCAGGCATGGGAGACACTTGCACTTTTCCTCACACACTGTGGTCTACAGGACCACTGTCATGGTTAAAATGGCACTTTCCTACTCCTCTTAAGCACACAACATGCCTCATTCACCTACTCGCATGCATTCAGAAAGCAACTTGCCCGAGGATACTTTGGGATGCAGACTTGAACAGCCAGGGATCAAACCACCAACCTTCTGATTAGTAAATTACCTCCTGGTGACCGGTTGTTCACACCCCACCCCAGTTTGACAACCCTTGCTGTAAGGCCACTCTCTCGTTAAAACAGTGAAATGAGGGGGCAGCACGCACCAGTACAAGACTAGCTGGGATTATTTTGACTTGCAAAGAGACTGTAGGAGAATGTAAGAATAAAAGTCTCTGAAATAACACTTTGACAGCGATAATTATGCTTCAGATCATTCCAGTAACAAACAATTTGCATAAAGTCATACCTGTGATGAAATTACGAACTACAAGGGCAAAAGTGTCGGTGCAACGTCTTTGTTTTATCTATTTTGGCAAAGACATTCTCTTCAGGTCTTCAATCTTTGCTGTGAAAGCTGCTGTGCATTATTAACGGTCTACGGTGTTAAGTAAGGGTACCTGTTTCCAGCCACATCCAGCACATGCAGCTCCGTGGCATCTGCAAGCTCAGCA
This sequence comes from Haplochromis burtoni, assembly GCF_018398535.1. Lineage (NCBI taxonomy): Eukaryota > Metazoa > Chordata > Actinopteri > Cichliformes > Cichlidae > Haplochromis > Haplochromis burtoni. The sequence continues at coordinate 1,191,106 of NW_024582419.1, forward strand.
GGCAGTTTGCCCAGGCGATTGTCTCTCAGTGAGAGGACGTTGAGGCTGGCACAGCCGCCCAGCTCTTTGGGCACGCTGCCCAGCCGGTTGCGGTCTACATTCAGGTTGGTCAGCTTCTTCAGCTTGCCCAGCGAGCGAGGAAGCGACTTTGAAAGCGAAAGGGAGTGAGACGAAAGTCATTAATGGAATCAGTGATTCAACATAATTATTGTTAATGGGACTTAGTTATTAATGGGTGTGCATGAACCCCTAATAGGTCAAATGCAGGGCTGCAGGAAGCCGTTTATACTGTGCGTCCCTACCTGTAGCAGGTTCTCCGTCAGGACAAGTTCTGTGAGGTTTTCACACTCGCCTATTGAATCAGTCAGATGGGTCAGTCTGTTCTGGTCCACCTTCAGGATGGACAGCTGTTTCAGAGACCCTGCAGACAAATCACGGTAACATTTAGCAATACACAACATCGTACACTTCACTACTGGGCTGCACTATTTTTCATTCAGATCACATACGTGTTTCTTAATATATCTGTGTGTGGATGTGTGTGATTTTGAGCAAGAGTTTTATGCAGAAAAGCGTAAATGAAAAACAAAGACAGAGGCTGCAGTGGGCAGTTCTCACGATTCTTAAAATCTGTTTTACTTCACTACTAAGAAATTATTTGTATTCTTTCCACAGCAAGGGCAAAGAAGAAGGAACAGCAGAAGCACAGACTCAGCCCACATTACAGCTTATTTATGATGCACCATCTAAGCTGCAATATGTAGACGTGAGTTTGCAAGACTCACGGACAACATACTGTAAAATATGTTAATCTAATTAGTCCTTGCAATTAAACACATTTCTGTGCTTCATTGGCATTATTTTTCCAGTAGGGGGCAGTGCTGTTCTTGTTTAAGATCACACTAGAGCCATATCCCAGTGTATACTTAATATGGCTTCATGATTAGGTGCAAAAACTTTCACTGACAAGATAACACACAGTTTACAGGAAGAACATTATTGAATTATTATTGAATTACTGAGTTAGTTACAAAACAAAGGTAATAAACACCAACACCAACACAGAAAACAAGCCTGTCCCTTCCCCTGGTGTTTCTCACCTATGCTGTCCGGGACGACCTCCAGCAGGTTCTGTGTGAGCAGCAGGTCTGTGAGAGCCAGGAGGCCATTCAGCTCTGACGGGAGCTCCTCCAGACGATTCTCCGACACATCCAGACACACCAACCTACGAAGGTTTCCCAGCTCCTACACACACACACACATAAATTACCACTTACAGTGAGCTATAGAGACACAATACAATCCAGCAAACACAAAAAGAAGAAAACTGCTAGTGGGAGTAAATTCTGCATGAAAGCAACAGTTTGGAACTTCGTGAAAATCAGGACATTTAAACAAACAAACAAAAAAACGAAAAAGCTGTACTTACTGGTGGTAATGAGGACAATTGGTTACGGTCCAGCCACAGCTCCCTTAGGTTGGGGAGAGCGCCGAGGGTATCCGGCTAAAGGAAAGTAGGGGAGAAAAGAGAGTCAGTGGCAATATTTTTATGTAAAATCTAATTTGTGTTAAAACGGCACGTTGTGCAGATCGTGCTTCATTTGAAATCTGTTAGAGGGGCTGAGAATTTGGAAAAGACAAATCATGTGACATCTGTGGATGACTGTTACAGAAAGATCTGATGTCAGCCTCAGTTATGCCACAGACCGCTTCAGATGCTTGAAGCTGAAACACACACACACACACACACACACACACACACAAACACACACACACACACACACACACACACACACGCACACACACGCACACACACACACACACGCAAACACGCACGCACCACAGTGCCGTCTTCTTCTTGTCACTCATCACTTTTGTTTTATTTGGTCATTTTTGCACTTCACTTGAGTCCTGGCCATCTGGCAGGTTGTCAAAAAAGTTCACTAGCTCAAGAAGTTCTGTTGTCCCGTGTTGTCCACGTCACATGGGCAATCGTATAAAAAACATTCCCATAAACCTCCCTCTCGCCAGGCACCTCCTCCAGTTCTCCCTGGGGAATGGTGAGGTGTTCCCAAGACAGCTAAGAAGCATAATCTGGTCTCCTCCCAGTCAGATGTACCCAAAAGTGCCTTATCAACTTCCAGAAGACATCCCAGTCAGATGTTTGTAACACCTCAACTGGCTGCTTTGGATACAGAAGAGTAAAGGCTCTACTCCGAGTCTCTCCTAAAGACTTATCCCTAAGGGTAAGTAAGCCCAGAAACCCTTCAGAGGAATCCACCCACAGCCCTTGGATATGGTTGAGGGTATTTAACCGGTAGGCTCAATTAGCTAAAGTACTGCTTCAGCTTTGCCTTTACTTCTGTTTTCACCAGCTACACCAGTAAAATTACTTCAAATCTCCAACTCTACACTTTTCCCGAGTTGGAAAAATATACCTTTGATACTTCAGGCAACAATCCCCACAAACCTGTAGAGGACAATTCAAACTTTGAAACAGAAGCTAAATAAAAATTAAAGGTGACCCCATTATGCTGTTCCTTGGTTTATATCAAGTATGTAATTTTACAATGGTAATAATGAGGTCAGTAAATGTACAAGTAAACCTCAGATCTCATAGATGCACAGGGGCTGCACAAAAATCCAACATAAGATAAATACGGATTGAACCATTCAAGTATGACAGGTGAGTACAAGAATCAGCACAAAAGCTCTCCTTTAAATATGCATATGATCTTTCCCGTGTATTAGTGTACTGAAACAGAAACTTCAGGACTTTCAGAGACTTCTAGTCTGACTCTGATTTCTTAATCTAATGTTGGTAAATCAGATTCTGATTTTAGGAAAAAAAGTCAACTGAAGGATCTTGAAATGAGCTCAAATTTAAAATATGGAATAATTAATTAGCATGTAAGCTGGCTGAGCGATGGTCTATGACAGGCATGCAGGCAAGGTTTCATCATGATGTCAACTGTTTGTTCAGCCTCCGCCCTCGTCAGGACATGAGACATTGTTTGCTCTGTCCTACACAGACAGGTGGGTGTTCCCGGGCTAAAACCGGCACTCACTCTGGGGTAGTGCAGGCAGGGCTTCGCTTCTTTCAGACTGGCTGGGCTGCGTTTGGTGAAGTAAACATGTGGTCTGGATCATAATTACTGTGGTGGGACTGTGAGAGGGATATTTGTGATACGTGTCAATTTGAGAGTGTGTGCGTGTGTGTATGTCTGCTCTACTGGTTGTGCGAAAATGAAAAATATTATTTTAAGACACAATCAAGGGTGTTGTCTGAGCACGATGATGATCATTTAAGGGGATGAGACGCTGACTTACCAAAACTTCCAGTTCATTGCTGCCCAGGTCCAGCTGTTCCAGTTTCACCAGGAAAGAGAGCGACCTGTATCAAAGCACAACCGGTTACGTCACACAAATATGTGCACTCAAAGAACAAAGAGCTCCGGCTCCAACTGATAACAGCATACCATTCATTCACATGTAGTAATGTACGTTCATAAACCTGCTGTTACAAGTAACTCGTGGTGTGTGCCTTTCCCGAAACGTCTACAGTAATTGACAGGTAAAAGTAGCAGTGACAAAACACCCCAATGAAAAATGCGGAGAGTGAAATATGTATGTGTGGTATGAGCAGAGATGAAAAACTTACGTGGGCAGAGACTTCAACAGGTTCTCCCTGAGCTCCAACGTCACCAGGTTGGCCAAACTACAAAAGCAGGAATGGCAGAGAACACGAGGCACATAAATGAAGAGAAACAAAAAATATGAGGGGCAGGAGTTGGCAGGTGAAGAGAATAAAGGATGGGGGAGGAAAAGAAGGGAGAGGAGAGGCAGGCTGGTTAGTCAGATGGCGGGTCTGTTCGTCTGGGCTGCCAGGCGTGGTGAGGGACTCTTCCATCTGTCTGAGAACAGCAGTGGCCCGCAGCCTCCTCAGAGCACATCGGTACTCCTCGAGAACCTGCACGCTCGCTTTATTTGTGTACATCTGTAAATCTCAGTGGCCACAGGTTACAGTTGCCCCTTTTTGCAACCTTTAAGCACTTAGGTTCTCAATCTTAGGCCTGTGAATTGTCACTAAAGTGTGCACAGCGACTGCTGCACCCTCTGCTTTTGGCACAAAATAAGGAAATATTTGGCTTTGGTTTCAATTTAGTTTAGTCTCTCCAGGCTTGTAATAATACTATAACTATTGTGATCTTTTAAGTTTGGTTTCATTTTTTTTGCATAAAATTAATTTTTCTTCATCTAATAACCAGCAATGGCAGAAAAATGCGCACTTACATGAAGTACAGTAACACAGCACTCACTGTCAACTATTGGCGCAACCAATCATGCATACATTCACAGCCACCCCTCATTCCCAAAAGCCAATTTTAAGCCAAGAAATACCCTGATCTGTGGTTCCAACTTTCCATTCATGAGTTTTTTTGTGCTTTGCCAACTACCAGCTTGTTGGCACCGGTTGTTCTTCAGTAAAAAAGGAATGAACCTGGCTCTAGATTAGGCACCGGCATCGGCACAGTGCTGGAAAGAGGACAAAGGGGCCTTTCACGACGTCCCAGACCAGGAGCAAGGTTTTTCATTTACAATGAGATAAAAGATAGCCAATGCTCCCACTTGCGTCAGTGTTGCTTTTATTTTTTTTTCTTAATCTAACCAAGAGGAAAAACTGAAAAAATAAACAAAAACAATCCTTTTAACTTATCAGATTGTCTTCTATGAGCCATAATGAGCGTGTACATACTTTCCAATGTCGTTGGGCAACATCTGTAATGACACATCATTGAGGGCCAGGTGAGCGAGCGCTCGGAGTTGAGTGAAACCATCCGGCAATCTGAGGCAGAGAGAGAGAGGAAAATGGTGTCTGTTAGATTTTAATGGCAACAGCCAACTCACACACTGACTACTAGCCCTCCACATCTGTTAAAGAAATCAGGATCAAAGTTTCTGCCAGCTGTTCAATCACTTTTCCATAGTAGGAGCGGAGAGATATTGATGACAGGGGGTAAGAAGATGATGAAGGTGAACGGGGCTATAATGGGAATTAACTGGTATCCTGGTTAAGCCAAGCGGTAGTAAGCACGCAAAACAATGATCAGCTCCAGACATGTGTTCATTTACTGTTCCTAATCCTTACTTAGCAGTGAAACGAGGGTCACACTCCACAAACTCGATATACTGTTTACATGCACACACACGAACAACTACAATATTTAAAAGTTCAGTTCACTGCACACTTAGCAAAGTAATTAGAGCAAAGAAAATGACACTCACGCTTCATTTTGTCAGTCAAACCAGTGTTGCCCCCACAACTCTGCTCTCGTTACTGTATCTGGGAATACCCCGTTCTTATATTTTCCCACACTGATCATAAAAAATAATGGGCTGTTGAAATGCACTTACCTGGAGAGGGGGTTTCCACTGAAGTCTGCAATCTCCAAGGCCCTGCAAAACTTAATGCTCTCTGGGATCTCAGAAATATCTGCAGGAGAAAAAGAGAAGGAGGAGGAGGAGTCAGCGTTGTGGATGCACAGATGTGGATCGTGAAGCGAGCTGATGCTATAGAGCGAATGATTTTAAAAAGTTCCTCATAACCACAACCAGATGCCAAAGAGCAGAGAAGTCAGAGAAAAGAAAATGAGAGAAAAATGAGACGTTTTTTTTTTTTTTTTGCAGAGGTCAAAGTGTAGCAGTACATCTTGATTTTCTCAGGGATGCACTGATTGTGAAGACCTAGGCCAATAGTGGTGATTAAAGACACATGCACATATGTGTTTCAGCTAATTCACGTGATTTTTGTTCTTATTAATGACCATTTAGAGTCAGGAACCAAATAATTATTCATTATGAAATAATATCTATCCTTTTTCAAAGTCTTGCAGCTCTTCATCGCATGAGCTTTGAAAATTTAGTACAAAATTAATTTAACCAGCTCATTCAACAGGGCTGATATCAGTGCCAGTTCTAATAGTGTGGTATAATTTTAATATTTACATTAGCATTTTGTTTTCATGTTCCTTTTTTCAATTCAATTTAGTTTCATTAGGTTTCAAAACTACATTTGCTTGTTTCAGTTTTTAGTCATGTTTTATTGCTTAATATTTAGCCTTTATTCTTTTATTAAAGTTTTTATGATTTTGATATAATAAGCACTTGTCAAAGGAAACACCTTTTCAAAGCAAGTGACTTATGTTTACACAGAGATCTCAGTCTCAAGAAAATCACAAACACTTCTTATGGTGGCAAAAATAACCAAATGAACATAAATTAAAACTAAGGTGAGCACACGATACCATATCAGTTATGGTTCAGTCACACTAAAAGACCTCTTTGTGGCTAGGGTAAAAATGCAGTAAAAAAAGACTGCATTTAACGTTTGAGATTGTGTCTAAGGAGGTTGCGGTGACCAACTGGTTGCCCACAGGTTGAGTGTGCGACACCCACGAGCAGATTCTGGGCGAACACTTTTGATACACAGGTGTTTGCGATTGTCTTCAGACTAACTGCAATCACTCATAGATCGCTGAGGGTTTGCAAATGATTTTTGTCTAATTCATAAACGCAGACAGGTCAGCAGCGTGGTGTAATCAATCCGAGCCAGTCTCCGCCAATCAGTGCAACTTGTCTGGGACATCTCTGTGTGATTGAGACTTTGGTCAGCTGATTGAAACTGGTGTATTCTTATTATATTCCTATATAAAAACAAGACTGCCGGGTGCCTTTTTTGAATTAGTTTCAAACCTATGAGATTCTGGCAAGACTGTAAGACGTAACTATGAGTTTTTGTGTGTGCAGAGAGCAACAGATTTGCAGTTTTCACCAGTTTATTACACTTACTCGCCATATTGAACAATTTACATGTAACTGCCGAGTTGGTCCCATTTAATCGCAGACTGACTCTTTCTTTCATTTTATCTGTCCAAACACACCAGCTCTGAAGAAGGCAACTGACTGTGCATGGCCACATCAGTTACATTTGATACATACATCTGAATCTAACTGCATTACATTTCCTGAGTATAAAGACAGAGAGCATTGTGTAATACTATGAAAACCACACCCCCAACAAGGGAAAACAATCAACATGCAACTATGGGCTGAAACACTAACAAAACGCCTTAAGCTGACTGAAAACATTAAGTCAGAGGATTATTTTAGTAGCCTATGTTTAGTACAATACAGTCAGTGGAAAGCCACAAACTTTTTCCCCTGGGGTGTGGGTGGGTAGGTGGGACTTGATTGCAGCCCGTCTCTCTAGTAAAATTCATGGCTAAAGATAAAGAAGGAATTAAAGACAGACAAAATTATATAAAATAAAGTTGCAGCCAGATGGTGTGCACGCTGCTATTGCTGTATATAGACCTAAGGTATTATAGATCTAAGGGATTAGGCAAAAAGTGAAAAAAATGAGTAAATAATAGTAGTTTTATGATTAAAACAATGCTTCTTCGTGTAAATACTATGTTCAACAGATGCCAAAAAGCATGACATGTTTCATACCAACACAGAGCATGTCCACCTTCGGAGTCGACGTGTGTAGCAAACTGGCTGTTCAGTTATGAGTCATCAAACCGACTCTTCACAGTTTAAATGTGAATGAAAGCGAGCCGTTCACCTGCTCCCATCCACCCGAGGTCTTACACAGCTGACCACCTCTGTCGATACCTGCAGCAAGACTCCATCAATAGTTGTTTTAAGGTTTCAGTTACTAAACCTTTTGCAGATTTGTTGTCGTAAGCTAAAATATAAGTCTACTAATAACTATGCTGTGATATTATAAACTAAGTTAGAAGTATATAATCATATTAATTTTGGGGCCAATGATTAAAACTTTACATGGGACGAGCAGAAAGTCTCATCTCCTGGACACTGTAGTTGCCTGGCACCCTGAGAGTACGTCACAGCCCTGCTGAAATTAGTCCCTTCCAGAAGGCAGGTCAACGACGCCACCTTACCTTGATATTAAGAGGTAGCAAAATAGTTTGTACAGTGCCAAACAGCTTAAATGTTTACTTTACTCTTGGTTGCTTAGTCTAGTGCACATATAAAAAGGCAGGGGAGGAAATATGACCTAGTGGCATCATTGCAAAGTGTATTTTCACTACTGGATGCTGCAGGTGCACACTCAGAAATCCCTACAGAGCCAAGCAGCCAATCACATTTATCTGGCTCAGCACTGTCCTGCAGCAGGAGTGGGGAAGCAGACAGGCAGACAGATGGGAAAGGCCCTCACAGGCCACTGCACACTGCCTCCCCCAGCACTTGATGCAGTGTGTAGCAGGGCAGATGTCTCCTATCTAACACAGAGACCTTTCTGCCACTACCACGGCGTTTGTGTATGTGAAGTATTCAAGGACGTGGAAAGGGCAAGATATTTGTGCGCATTACAGCAGAAAATAATATCGCTGGGCAAACTCAGACGTGGGTTTCACCTTACCTTTCTGACCGAGGGCAGAATCAGCAGTTTGATTTGGATGGTTTTGTCATTTAGGCGTACATTTATAGATGGCTATCTGAATCTGGCACAGAGGGCTAGCTAATATTTAACTGATCTGACCGTGCTCTCCTTACACTGGGGTGCAAAAATTTGTTTCCACTGCATGCTGCAGGTATTGCAGTGACAACGAAAGACTGCTGTCAACCTGAAGCAAACTTAAAGATGTAAAATGCAAATATAAAGATCATAGAAAACTACTCCAGCAATTAATCTGCATACAGGCAGGTTTCATTTCTAAAATCTTCATCATGGTGTTAAATAAAGTGATGGTTTATGGGAGAAGCTGAAGCTTCATGTCTAACCTTGTGGAACAGGTGATTTGATAAAGTGCTACTACTGGCTTTTTACCCTCACTGGTTTTATTATGATTATTATGATTAGAGTAACAAGGGCTGCTGCTGTGAAGTCTAGAAAAGTGTTTTCTTTGACTTCACCTGGGTTCGCCGTCTCAGGCACAGAGGCAGCTCCTCACAGCTCACTGTGTGTGTCAGAGAAACGAGGCTTCGGCACGAGGCTGGACCGCTGATATGAAAAATAGATGTTTCTGGGCTTTAACCTTGTATTCTTTTTATTTCTACACATACTTGTGGTACGTTTTACCGTCGTCATGCATCGATTTTTAGTTGCGAATGAAGCGCTTGTGCTGTCTGGCCATGTACAGCGTTGGCTTCATGTTGTCTTTCAACCCCAATAAGACTAACCGCTTTATTTCACTAACCTCATACACCCTGACCCCAATTTTATAACATAAAGCTTAACTTAACTGAAGCCAATGTGACCCCTGCATCAGTACTTTCTGCATGTATAAAGAGCACACGTCGTGTCATACTCTGGAAGCTACATTCAGTGACGGGTAAAAACTGTCAGTCCCATTGATATGAAGATGAGTTTAGTTGTTTAAAACCATCAGATTTAGACCTTTAAAGTCAAAGTCACTTCATTTAATGTGAAAATAAGTGGGTGGCAGCATAAAAAGATAAATGTTTGTTAGAGAGGGGTTTCACGGGTGAACACAACTGTCACTGGTGGAAACTTCATTACAAAGTTGGCCAATGAACTTGCCCAATATGCAGTTCTTACTGGTCCTGGGCGATCAAGACACTGGTTATGTCCTCCTGAGTCCTTTTACTTTATAATGTTTTCTAAACTTTGCTAAACAATGGTGACTTTATTGTTTTATGCTGTAAACTAAAGTCACTATCCCCATATGAGGACATACTTTTAAAAAAAATGTGTCAAAGGGTGGTTTTATGAGAGTTATGACAGATGGTTCACAGTGAGCTTGTACCGTTCCTGGAGATGTCCAGTTCCACCAGTTGCATGAAGTTAGCCACCTCAGGCGGGAGTCTCTGGATCTCATTGTCGCTCAGGCCGAGTTTCCGGAGGTTCAGTAGTCTGAAGAAAGGCTGTAAACACACATTAAACAACATTAGTCAGAATAACTCTTTCAATCAGGCTCAATGCACAAGCAGCAGGATGATAGCATTTGAGAATTAATGATCAAAAAAAATCTCATGATTTCAGTCCCTGGATTAACTGATGTACTAGTTGTTTCAGCTTTATTAATGTTCCTTTTTAGACCAGGAGTAGTAAGAGCAATGCGATCTCACATAAAATTAAGAGCTGATGATGGTCCACATGCAGCCTCAGGCATATCCACAATTTAGTTATGATTACAGGGCGCAATTAATGATTCCTTTCCTTATTGATTAATTCTACTGATTATATCAACAGCAAACTTGAAACAAGGTCGAAGGTCTGGCAGCAATCCCAAAAATAATACTGCCTCTCTTCAAGGAAGTGTTAACCTTCCCTGAAGGACGGTAATAAAAATATTTTCCAACCAGTTTTTGTTATTATTATCAAATTACAGGAAAATGCAGAAACTTCTGTAAAATAAGGTAACGCAGACTCTTTAATTTAACTATACCCCCACAAAGGCACATTATGAGAAAGGAAAACCCTGTGTGGTGATACAAAACAAAAGATAAGCAGATTAGTGTTTTTGTGGCACAAAAATTGACACACAAGATAAGTAAATGACTCCAACAAACACCTATTAGATAAATTAGTTCATTGTTTTGGTCAAAAGTCCTACAAACGATTTCAGTTGTGTTTCTCAAGTGTTGTTGACATTCCTCTCTGCACAACCATAAATTCAACATGAAACATCCTTTATGTGCAAAAGAGGGCAGCATCTAAACAACTGGTTTAAAAAAGGGGGGGGGGGATTAAAATCCATCCTTATATTCTCCCAAAAAATAAAAATAAAAAATTCCTCCACACCATGGCAACGGCAGCCAAACAAAGTGGCTTTCGTTCGCAGAGCTGGGAAGAGTGCTGCGGCTGTGGCCGTGCCAAGTGCTTTCACAAGAGCCTGGTTGTTGGAGAGGCGAGCGTTCAGAAACATTCCTCCGCCAGCCGCACTGTGTGCGTGTCATCTGCTGCTCAGATGGACAGACAAGACAAGCTGGCGAGGAGCAGCAAGAGTAACAGGACAGAACTATGCAGTTATTAACCCCTCAATCAGACCCGGATTGTACGGCCCACAGAGGATCCACTGTCCACCCTGTCAACAGTCCCATCGACTGCTCGGACAGGGAGGAACAGCCTTCAGGAACTTGCAGACTAAAGCATTCTGGAAAAGGAATTTGTATAAAGTTATTCTTCGGGTTGTTTTTCTGAACATAGAGTGCCCTCACGTCCGCAAGCTTGGAGCCTCGACCTTAATTCAAATTAAACCTCAAGCCATCAGCAGCATCTTCTGCTGAAAACAACTTTTGTGTTTCAATCACCAATGATTCGTTTACTAAACTGAAAAATCCAAACAATTTCTAAGCTCTTCCTCCTCCACTGTGGATTAAAGATTTTTAAAGACCTGCTTACGCTACAGCTTCTGAACCTTTGCATAAATATGAAATAAATCAGATAGCGCCAAATCTTCTTTCATGTGTAGTATGAGGATTTTGTCTGACATAAGGGTAAAAACAAACATCCCGAGAGAAAGCCTGTGTTTAAGCTTGTGTTCAGCTCCACTGGTTTCCTCAATGACAGACATTTCCTGATAACTAGCGATGCGTTTCGTTTGGCAGGGGTTAAAAGGCATTTATACCCCAAAAATTTGGCTCGTCTTTTGCTGGCAGCGCAATGACGGGCTCGCCGGTACTTTCCAAAATTCTGATTGGAAGTTCCCCACCTGATGGCGAGTGAAATGGGAGGAGAACATAAACAGAGAAAATAAACAGAGAGTGGGCGTTGGCTCATTGAGGAGCAGGTGAGAGGGATCAAATGGCAGAAACGAGAAACAGGAGCTGAGAGGTGATCATGTGAACAGGTAACCATGTGCAGGAGCCAGGTGGGAACCAGCCTCTGGGAGGGGAGGAGGAAACCTTACTGGGCAGAACAGGAAAAACTTAAAGATGAAAAACCCCTCAGGGTGGTGTTAGAACCCCCACACTTGAACCAGAGTTTTTAAGCTCCTGGAGGGACACGACACTACGACTACTGGTTACAGGGAGCTTTTTTCTGCACACTTGTTACCCAGAATTTGATCAATAAGGAGAGCGTAAGTGCCAACACTCCAACGCCCTCCTGTTTTGCCATTACTCCCAGCAAACTCCTGGAATTTGCATTGGTCTCAGTGTTTATTTTGAATAATTGGAACACACGCATCAACAGGTCTCGTGCATTTACCTCACATTACCTAAGTTACCAGATGAATCCAGTCTACACACACAGTCCATACCCTCCGTGCAATATTACCCCGTCTGTCACTGCAACCACATCAGGATGAATAACTAAATAAAATGTTGTAAACAAAAACAAGAACAACAATAAAATCTGCTCTTGAATGCATCTAATTTCAGAATGGCTAATAAATGTCAGCTCCTTCAATGAGACCCGGGTCTGATGTCTTTGACGCTTCCACCATGACTGATCTATTTTCAAATCAAACACTGGAAAACAAGCAGTGTCATACTGGTCAATGGGTCATCAGGAATTACAAGTTGTGTACCCACACTGTTGTCTCTTCAGCGCAGCGTGGCAGTCTGTTCAGTCACTTCAGTGGGATTTGCAGGACTGCAAATATGTACGTGACGGTAACTATTTCTGGAGCGAGATGACACACTGGTGACAACGAGACCAGTGTGATGCTTTTCTTTTACGACTTTGCAACCAGAGTGTTTTAATGAGGCTCCGACAAGAGCTGTTTGTACAAGGAAGAGAGCGAAGCTGTGAACAGGAGGATGTTTTACTGTATAGGAGCAGGGAGTGAAGGGGGGCAGACCACAGGCGTCAGCAGAGGGCAGTGTGGCAGTGCGGGGTGTCAGAACACTTATAGTAATATGCAGCATATCAGTCAATACAGCCCACTTTCAAGTTTCACTTGTGCCTACAGAAAAACATTCAAACTAGAAACAGTAGCCAAGCCTAAGAAACGCAGACGGTTAAATATTTGTTTGATCAGGACGTCTCGTTCAGCAGACGGGCCAGTTTTTATTGGAGGCACGATGTCACAAACACAAAATAGAAGGTAACTGAAACAGGAACAGAAGGTAAGCTACACATGCTGGACTTCATCAGTTATGAAACAAACACATGGATGTGTTTAGGTTTAATTGACTTTTGATCAGCCTTAAAAAATAAATAAATAAATAAAACCTCTTGCCTCCCCCTTCACCTAAAACCTGGAGGCGAGGTTCCTCTCTGTCATGGTTTGTTTTTCCCTTTTGTGGGTTTTATGCTTTGCATTTATATTTTTGCACCAACTTTCCACGTTTGGTCAGCCTCTGTTTTTAAATGTGCTATATAGATAAAAAGTGACCCGACTGCATGCAAGTTAGTTATGAGAATTGACACAGCTGCACAGATGCAGTTGGATTCTGGTAAGATTTCACTAGTGGGAGGACTGGGTCTGTTTAACTTGGGTGAAATGTTTTGTGTGCAGTGTGTACTTATTCAGGAAATTCCTCATTGGTATAGAGTAAAATCAAGCCCGATCACCCTGCCTGCTATAGAGAGCAATGCATCTAACAAAAACAAACACTAAGCTAAAGGCATGCTGCCTTTAAGTGCATGGAAACTCCCTAGATGCTTCGTCCTGTTGCACTCAGACGAGGGCTATGTGCCTCAGGATGTGTTTGCATGCATGCTTGTTCATCACAGTCATCATTTAGGCATACCAAAGGAGATCCTGCTTTGTAGGTCTTTAACTCAGAGCACATGAGTATGCAGAGTATTATAGTCTTCAACACCGGTGTTGTTCGCACGGACTCTACATGGGCGAGTCACCCAGGACTATTTGGCAACTAATTTTAGCATTTTTAAATTTCACTTCTTTTTAAAGTTTTTAAAAGTTCAGTCCCAGCAAGTCAGTGCCCTGGTGGTCTTCTCTATCATTCAGCTGCTTCAGTGTCTTGTCCCAAACTGCACTCCACCATACTGCACTGCAAATGGCAACGATAGTCATTGTCCTCATCTGGAGGGCCACTCCAGCTACTGTCTAGGATCCTTTATTTGTTCAGTCACAAAGTACTTGGCAAATAACTTCTTTGCAGGGGAAAAATAATTACATAATTTATTTAAGAAGGAATAGCCCCATTGCCACAGTGCCCTAAATCTGTGGAAACACCTCACACTCCCAAGTTAAAGTCCTCTGCTTAACCCACGCACCACTGCACAGACTCTGTCTACACAGCTATGATGCGATCTGGTGAAGTCTCCCATTCCAAGCTATATTTTCTAAATCCTGAGAGTCCAGGAGTCCACTTCACTCTCAGATCACTCCAATTACAACATGCTTAAAGGTTATTATGAATTTCTTTTGTCTAATACTGTCAAAAATGTGTTGCATATTCCAGCTTCAGAACTCCGGCTACAGTAGTAAGACTGTCTGGGCATTAAGGCAGCAGCCATGTGCACTGAAGAAGTCTTAAATCTACATGTATTTCTACATACACTGGAAATACATGTCAACCTCACTTAACTCCAATTAAAATGTGTTTACTTATACCATGAGGAAATCTGGGTGGACTGTACGTGCTTTGTATTAGTGACGTTCGATCGTTAGACCAGGCCTGATGTTTACAGAGGCTGCAGTGTTCCAATCAAGTGATTCCAGTTAGCTTTTAGTTTCCCTCCAATCCTGCCATCTGACTAGAGACGGAGCAAGCCGATCTACAAGCACGCACACAAAAACTTAATTCAACCTTCTTCTTCTTTTTTTTTTTTTTTAAAACAAAGGGTATTTGCACCGGATCAGGGAGAAACTTCAATCTAAAAAAAAATGTCGGTTTGTTGACTAAAAGCTACTTTTTAAAAACATATTTCAAGAAATTAATTGTAATTTAGACGGAAGAAAAGTTAAGTAACAATCCAAGTCTTCAAAGCTGTGCTGAGGTCATTAAATTGGCTTCCAATTAGTTTTTGACTTAGTTCAAAACTTTATTATCAGTTTTTTAGGCTCTGCGTCAGTATGAAGCATTTTGCAAAAGTACTATACAGTGTAATGCTAAAGCTTTGTGGCAGCTCATTGTGCTTGATATACGAATAAACTTTTTCTGGCTTAGTGCTAACTAAAACAAAAACTATGCAACTGAACCCACTGGTTCAGGTCTTAGCTTGCTTTAAAAAAAGCACTTAATCAATGGATGCACATATGAAATCAACCCAAGTGTGCCAGAAAGAGGGAAATTACATACGGTCATTAAAATTCTCTTTAATGCACAACTGAAATTCCTATCCAAACATTCCTGAGCCCCCTAATCTCATGCCAAATCTGCCCTGTCAGCCTAGTCCTTATGTCCCCACTCTTCCAAACAGCCATTCCCTCTCAACACACAAACATACACACACACAATCGGGTGAGGGGCTCAAAGAGAAGGGAGGGGAAAGCCCATGCTTTTGTGCTTTCCTGAACTCTTTCAGTGTCCGGGGAAATAAAAAGCTGAGAGGATCTGGTTGACTGAGTAACTTGGTCGGTCACCCGAGAGAGGCTCATTACTGGACGCTTGTCTCTACAGACAGCGGTGGCCATTGTTGTGGTATAAACTCAGTCAGTACATGAGTGGCTACAGACAGAAAGCCGCTCCCTAGCTCTCGTCCTCCTCGTATGTGTAGAGCTATATGAAGCTAAAAGCACCAACACCAGCAGGATTTCAATCTCGGTCATTTCAAGGCCAGTGCTAATGGAGCACATGGAGCAATGTTTGGGCTACTCTGCAGGAGAAGGGGGAGGCGAGGCTTTGGCCAAAACTTCTACACATGAATGATGCCCTAACTGGTCTTTCTTCCCTCCGCCTTCCCACTGTTCCACCTCTCTGGGTTCCCTCCATTTTCCTTGGCAGAGGGACAAAGGCCAAACAGCCAGTCCCACACAGGGCTGTCAGTCACAGTCCAGCTCTAGCTGCTCTCCCCTCTTCCTCCGGCCCAGCCTGGGGATTCCTTCATTGTCCGAGAGGGCACCACAGAGAAGAAGCGGAGGGGGTGAAGACTTTAAAGGAGAAAGTGCTGAAAGATAACAAAAGAAAGGAATGACTAAGAAGGATAGAGAAGGCGTGTGGGGAGAACAGCACAAGGAGAAAAGGAAGATTGTGTGCAAAGTGGAGAGGAGAGAGCCGAGAGAAAGGGGGTGACGGTGGATTATTAATGAAGAATGGAGGGTAAACAATAGAGCCCCACAGTGCTCCGGACAGCCTGCACAACTAAGTGGGACAAAGACTTCAGCTACTGACCAAAAACATAATTCCAACGAACTACAGACACGCATCCTTTATCTCACAAATGAGTAATGGCATTTATTATGCAGTTTAGACTAGTCCACTCCGGTCTAAACACAGTGTGGAGTTTAATGCTCCCAGTGGCCTCACCAGAAAACCCACACACGCATCAGCCAACAATACAACCATCCACCTACTCACAACTATAAACTATCATTCCACTTCCTCTGCTCTCACCCGCCATCTCCCACTTTGCGTGTCTGCGTGTGTGAGAGACTGAAGCAAAATACACAAACACACCAGCACTACGCTGCAAATTTCATCTATGAATGGTCATGTGCATTTCATTTAAGACGGTACATCTAATTCTATTAACTCTCACAGAATCTGCAGGAAGCACAGAGAAAAGCAGCCGCATGTATACGTACGCCTTTGTTTGGCGTAATTTTAAAAACGGTCCGCGTATGCGCCTGAGTGTTTGTGCTCCACTTAAGTGGTACTTTGAGCCATGACTACCCTTATCCGGTTCCAGCAGCTCCCCCGGGAGGGCTGAAAAGGCCACACAGATAGAAGGGCGTGGTGACGGTGGTGTGGCTGACAGCATGACTGCCATCTACAGCGCTTACACCTGTCTAAGTGACTTTGATCAGTGTGGAGCGCAAACGCAACTGAAAGCCAGGGCAAGACATACCTGAGCCTGTCGCTACTTACCAGCAGCTCTGCGTTAGTCATAAATAAACAGGTAAAAATTCCTCTCAATAAAAACTGCTTGGTCATAGAGCAAATAATATAGTGACGGTGTCTGGGATGTCCTGGATCAAATATACAAATAAGGCCAATAAATTTTTTCTTATTCGCATCAATGTTCATTCTTTTTTCTGTGCTGGGCCCATTAAAGCTGTTTAAACATTGCTGTAATCTGTATTTCATAATCTCTTATTTGTCTTGCATCTTATTTATGTGCTGTTGATTACTAACATGGAACAAACCTAGATTTACCCCCCCGCCCCTGTTTAATACAAAGGCCTGTAAAGCTGTGTAAAGGTCTCCATAGTCACTGTGGACTACCAACCATGCTGGGTGCTTAAGCCGTTTTCACACATCAACCCCAGATAATGCCATAATAATGAGATTGGGACATGGTTGCTCTTTCAGCAGAAGAAAGTTTGCCTCAGATGTGTTCTCCTTAGTGGAAACGCTCCTTTTGATTTAGAGGAGGGCGCTGCCTGGACAGAACAAGAAATGGCACCCACGCCCTCACCGTGAGTTCACATGACAATCACCTGTGTTATTATCACATGGGAGCAATCGGACTCTGAACTAACATCAGGCAGCTTAAAGACGTCTGAATTGAGGACGTTTGCTCTCGCATGTGTAGTATCCAAAAGAAAACGATGTTTTCAGTCACAAATGCCAAATATTTATTATGTAATAAGAGCGTGATATGCTTCCAATTAAAACTTTAAAATGATTTAAAATGTCTTTTTAAAAAGCTGCTCCTAGGCGTATTCTGTTCCACTTCATTTAAAGCTCAGCGGACACCAGGGAAGGTTTTGGCGATCAGTTTTCTAGGCATTTAATAAGAGAGAAAACAAAAATGGAGCTGCTTAGCCTTAAGATAAAATAAATACAAGAGAAAACGAGTCAAAACCGAGCACAATTTAATGGTCAATGTTAAATACTGGCCGTAGAAAAAGGAGTATGTATTTCTATTTGAATCCGTTTCCAATTTTGACATGTGCAGCCGTCTTTCCTGGTGTCACACATCACCACAGTCAAGCGGCTGTATGTCACAGTTCCCCATTAAAAGTACAAATTTCAACTGCCCTGATTTTGACCTGGTTTGTTTACTTCTCATAGCAGAGAGAGTGACACTGCAGCCTCAGGTGACATTTTAACAGATTATCCTGCTTATTAATCCTTTAACAGGTTAAAAGGATGTTAAAAGATTTATTAATTTAAACTAACTACTATTTCTGGTGCCTGCCAACAAGGTCAGGAATATTTACTTGTCGCCTTTACTTTCTGAATCCTTAAGCTTTCTTTATAAATTCTGCAAGACTCCCAAACTACTAACTCTGTCCCAAACTAATATCCTGGCATTGATAGTAATTTCTCTCTTCTTCCATCTGTCCTGTAGACAAAAAGTTCTGCTCCTTTTGCTGCCATGCTTTCTTCAGTGAGGACGAGTCAGCACAGACTCAGTGAGAGATGGACGGATGGGCGCAGCTGCCGGGGTTAGGGCTCGGAGGTAGTGCATGTACACAGTTTATGCAAGTGTGTTTCGTTGCGTGTACACAAGTAAAGTTGTGTATTTATGCTTTCTGAGTCACTGCTTCCTTTGCCTGTACAAACAGGAGGGAGCAGCTCAGGAGGAAAGAGGAACCCTCAACTGAAACAATGATCATGTGGCCCAACGTAAGAGCTCAACCCCTCAGCGTAGTAACTGCGCAGCCTGATGAGGTTTCTGCAAAGCTACTGTGAGTGCAAAGGATTCTCCACAGTTTACATGGTAATAAATAACAGTGACGACAGGAGCTTTCCCCCCTTTGCCTCTGGGGAGAGCGGTTCAGTTTTGCCGAGTTTACACAGGACTTACGTCTGTGAGGATTGGCCTGGAGAGGACCAAATGTTCAGCACTTAAGTTTCCTATTAGCCAGCTGTTTCTGCCATCTCATAGCATCAACTGGTAATCTGAGAAATCTCTGTCCGTATGTGTAGCTCAACAGCACTCAAACTTGACATTTGTATTGCTGGGGACATGCACAAGTACAGTGTAGTTTGACGTCGCAGGGATAAACTCTTCTCATACTTTAGCTAAAAGTCATTCTCTTATCAGACCTCTGCGTGTATGAAAAAGACACGCACTCAGAGTTTGTTTGGCTATCTTTGTGAGCATATTCAATCGCAATAATGCATTCCTAAGCCTCTTACGCCCAAATTTAACCATTTCAACTAAGTCACAAAGCATATCATAAACCTTATTCTAACTATAAGCTAAACTATAAAGCAAGGTCTTAAACTTAAATATTAACAATATTAAAAAGACAGCATATGGCTTTCAGTGGTCACTGCCAACTCACTTGCCCACAGTTTGAAGTCAAGTCTATTCTTTTGCAAACCTACAAAGAAAAGATGTTCTTGTAGCTCACATGAAATACTTCCAAGCGGTTACCACTTTGCTATTTTCTGGATCCGTGCTACATAAGCATGGCCTTGAATTGAACATACCAACCAACAGATCAGCAGATTTTTATTTAATCTCTTGTATTTTGTAATGTTTGGTTTCCTGTGACTAGTGGCTTAAAGTCATATTTGTACAGACGAGCATTTCTCAAGGAAGTTGCAACCCACAATGTGCCCATTCTACACAGCATTCACTATCATGCAAACACAGACGTTTTATTCAGTACATCCTCATAGCCTTTTATAGCAACTGTATGACTGCCTGCATGTGATGCAATTTACAGATTCAGAGTCATCTGTAAATTGCAGCTATAAAAACAAAACAAAACATGAAGTCAAAGACTGCAATCTGGTTCACGGGACAACTTTACAAAAATTAAAAAGAGTGCATAGATTTTGATGAGCCTTTTCTCATGTAAATTTTGATTTGTGATACTATATTTGACTTTTCAAACTAGTAATTTCCTCAACTCCCAGGATAAATATAGCCTATATCTCATCTTTATCTTGTAACAGCTTCTGTCAACTGATGTAGACACAGAACTAAAGGAGGAACAGGTGGATGTGACATTGTGTGACTAAGAGGCTCCTCCACACGAATACACACAGATGCCTGCACTTCACTCGGACTATATTCTTGTTTTAACTGTAGAGAAACTCATTTAAAAGTAGTTTTATACCATGTTTGTAAGGAATTACAAATAAAGTGAAGAGGTGGGGGGCACTCTAGTACCATTTCATCTTTTTTCCAAAGACACATGTATAATGATGGGAAACAATGTGGCATGTGGCTCTCTTGGTCATGATTGCTTGGTGTAGCAAAGCGATTTCCAGTCGTCTATTTTTAAAAATAGACAAGTAATCCCTCCAGTGTTGCTGTATTGGTGGGCTAATTACCGCTTTGGTTGCTAAAAGTGTCGCAGTGATAGAAAAGCTTCCACCAGCAGCTCTGGAACAACATGTGCACAACTTTATTAAAACAAACACAGAAATAGAAGGAACAAGAGTCCCGGTGCAGATTTGCAACCCAAACTCAAATTCAAAGCAGCAGCCAGCCTGAAAGCTTCAAGTGCTACAGCTTGCTTTCATTAGAGGCTTCATACAGCTCCTCTTCTACCCGACTGAACCAATCAATCATCCCACAAATGCAGAACAGTCAATAACCTTATCGACAACATCCCACTTCTTACATTACAGAAAGCAGGAAGCAATACCACACCTTTAAAGTATAAAGTGCTATGTGCCAGAGGGAATGAGGAAACAGCTCCTCTAATGATGAGACAAAACTAAAGGGTGTGGCTTCGTCAGCACCACGACAGCCTAGAAATGTAAATGACGGCTGGTAGCGCCGGTTCCCGGGGAGGTCAGAGCAAATCACGACAACAGAGTCAAAGCAAAGCTAAGAGGGTTGTTACCATTTTGTATTTTCCAATTTGTTTAATTTGAATTCATGTAGTCATAGTCTTCCTAATTATTAAAACATGTCAGGTACGAATTTGTGAAGTTTAGAGATATATTTCAATCAAAACAACTTTTTCTGACATCCCTTCCTCTGTCTAGTCGCAGGCTGTTCTTCATGATGACTGATGAGAGAGGGCTGTGAGATGATGCAGTTCACTCGACGTCCAGGCTATAAAAGCTGGCAAAGATGAAGCACTCACACTCTCTGGCCCCCTCCACCTCGTTTTTAAATGAATTCTCTTTTGTTCAAGTAAACCTGTGTGGACTCCCTCTGATATTCTGAGCATTCTCCATCATCATCTCCAGTAACATCTCCATGTTAGATCCATCCAAGGTTTTGATCCTGGGATGGGCCTAACTGACCAGCACTCAAAGAAGCTGGATGATGATCTTGCTCTCCCAATATCTTACAAAGACATTTGGGGGAAAAACAAAACAAAACAAAACAAAAAAAAAACACAACACCTTATTCATATGCTGCTTCTTCCTCGATTAATTTATAGTAGAGACTGAAAGTGTCAGATTTGGTCACATCTGAGAGAAAGTCATCTTAAATTTGCAATTAAACTCATCTGAATCTGTACTCTTATGTTCCCAATTTGCTATTGCGCTCGTTTTAGATGCTGCGTTCACTCCCTTCATCACATTTTCAAATCACTCTTGAAAAGGTTCTTTTTTTTAACCTCAACAAGACTTTTCTCCAAAGAATATTGGGTGAATTATTGTCAGCATTTTGATTCTCACTTGAAGTAATGGTCTGAGATCCTCTGCTATGCTCTCACACTGTAGGAATGAATGAGCACACAAGCAGATCAGTAGAGCCACCACCTCCACTCCCCTTTCCCTGACTTCGTCATATGCTCTCTCATTTTCTCTGTGTTCCCACAAACATGACACGAAAAAACCAGAAGCCCTATTGTTTATAGCCCACAGAGGACGTTTGGGTCTTTCCTGGATGGGCAGGATCCGGTATGCGCTGCCTGTCTGCATGCCAGCTCTCAGCTTGTCTCACAGTGGAGCTGTGCTTCAGCGGCGAGCATCAAGACAGCCGGCATCTCCGGTCCTGCACGGTCGAGGTGTTGTGTATACAAGTAATGTTCTGGCTTGTTAGTATACTGTCAATACTTGTCACGAGCTAACCCTCATATCTTAAATGTATCTCAAAAGAAAACTTCCTGTAGCTGATTGGTTCACAGTGGAAGATCGGTGGAAACAGAAAAAGAAACCTGTTCAGGAAGAAAATGCCTGACTTATGTAGCGTAACAAGTTACTGGAAAACAGGACAATGAAAAATACTTCCTCAACACTCAGTAACTACAAGCAGCTCCTTAAGATTACTGCGACTGGGATAACAAAGAGTACTACTCCTTTAAAAACTTAGTGTCAGTGTGCAGGAACAGCTTCGGTACAATTGACTCATTGTGTGTGTCCAGGTTGTGGCCTCCCTGACAGTATCATGTGGCTCGGCGTCTATCGTTTTCCGGTAACAGTCTGGCTAGTCTCCCTCTCTCAACACATCTCTTTCAGGAATGTTCCCTGAGCATTTCAAACAGTGTTAATTTATTGTTCTGTATATCTAGTTGCCCGGCTTTACAAGTTGCTACTGCCATTGCTAGTTGGCATGCAAAAAAAAACCAAATAAAAAAATTAAGACTATTCGGCTTTTACTAACATGCAACCCCAGTTAGCTGCTGTCTCTGATGCCTGCAACGTACTAGGGCTACAGCCCTGACAGACGGCAGCACCTCTCTCTTTGTGACAGAAAGTTGTGAACAAGTAATTTTGTAAATTGCTTGCAAGTTTCTCGCATCAGAGCAGACATTAACCACTCGACCAGAGCAATGCATAACCACATTCTGCAGTGGCCTGTGTGTTAACCTGATTCTACCACCACTGCTAATTTTAGCCACATATTGCATGCGATATTACGTGTGCAGCGTTACAAAGTGCAAAGAGCCACACATTTCAGCTAGCTTTTAAATATACACACATGCAAAACACAAGGTACTTGTACTGACAATGTTTAAGCTCATCCACTAGATTGGGATCAATTCTCACCGTTTTTGTTTTGGACTAATTAGCAATTCAGATTTTTAACCCTTGAAAATGTTCTCTTTATTTTAATTTAGTTGACGAAACAAGAGTTTTCCATCAAAGCAGCCACTACTAGCAAACAATGTGTAAATAAGGCACTAAAAATTATATGTAAACATCCATTTTCAACTGTTCGTCCAGTTGGGATGTTTGATCCTATTCCAGCTGTCATGGAGCAAAAGGTGGGGTACAACCTAGTGAGGTCACCAGTGTATCACAGCACTAACACAGAAAGATGGACAATCCCTCGTGCCCACATTCACACACATTTAAGTATAACCACTTAACCTAACGTGCATCTCTTTAGACTGTGGAAAGAAATTTGAGTACTCACCCATGCACAGAGATGCCCTATATGTACACACTAAAAAGAGATCACCTTCATTTCACTTTCATATTTCATCTTTCGGAGAGACAAGCCCCATTTGCCATTAGTCTCCTCGTAGCCATTGCCTTGCCCTTATTTTGAAAGTGCAGTTGCTGCTAACCAGCTAGCCCAGTCCCCACTTGCTTGCTTGCTGGGTTGATAAAGCTGCAGTCATTGATGTCAGTTTCCACAGCGAGTTTCTCATCTATGGTGTCCAAGTGTCCTATTTTATGTGAGAGTTCACATTTATACTCTTTTTACTCTGTCCTACATATCAAGTCAATCTCCCACATTTTGATCGAGTTTAAAATGCAAAAGTTAACATAAGTCTCACAACAACTGTGCCTCAAAAAGATGTGCTTATCTCTAGATTTCTTGTCTACTGAAAGCCAAAGATGATTAGCAGACAGCAAAGTGAAATAAAGTGTACACAGCTTACTTGGTAAGATCATACAAAAAGGTTTACTTTTAATTTATGTCAACTGTATTTACTTAGTGAGGGAGCCAGGGAAATTGGCTTCATATAAAACACAACAGCTTATATTTATCTTACACGAACATCCCTAACCCTCTAATATCAAACTTACATGCAAACCAGTTTTTCCTATCCATCCATCACCATTTTATTGTGCTTATTCAAGGCTGGGTCACAAGGGCAGCAGTTTTTTAAAGTACCAAAATTTCAGACAACCTCTAAGCATTAAACAAATGTCCCTCAAGGTCCCAAATTTAGTTAGTTAGGATCTAAGCAACCCATATCTCATCTCATGGTTGTACACTCTCCACTTCTCTGTGCTCCACCTGTCCTGAAAATCAACTTTGAATCAGAACCTGCAGCACCTGGAGAACTAATCCATGTGCCACTGCACTGAGCTCACTGAGGCTGCAGCACAGAACAAGGACCTGCAGTCCATGACAGTGACCGAATGACCCAAACCACAGTTTTCCTCGTGTACAGTCACTTTGCTCTTATTTTGAAAGTTCAGTCGCTACCAGCCAGTGAACTCCAGCCCAGCTTGCTGGCCAGGCATTTTTATCCCTTGTCCACCCATCCCACATCCTGAGACAATTTCACACATTGCGGTTCTGTCAGACAACCGCAGGATTAGAGACTCACTGGAGAAGCAGCTGATTTATTGTACAGTTATTCACCGTCACAAAGTACTTGGCTTATAAAATATTTCCAGAGTAGAAACTTATGAAAGGAATTATTCTATAAATGAATATAACAAAACCTCAGCTGCACATACATGCATGCACATGCCCCTCACTGGCCACAAATAGTCTAAATCTGTGGGAAACACTGGAGTATCGCTCAGTTTCCTGGAATCAAGTAAAAGGACTTTGAAACCCAGCAGCCAAATTTAATCAGATATCTAAAAAGAAATCTAGTTTGCACAACATCTCCCACCGTTTTCTTACTTATTTACTAACAAACAGGGTTTGGTCTGGCTCGAAATAGGTCTGTGCAGAGTGAGCATGCATGTAACCACAAATACAAAGAGCCTGTGTTCTCTCATTTAAAAGAAGTCTGTCAACACTGATTGTGTAGATATTCAGAAAAGGTACAAAAGTTCAAAAAGTGGTTTACAAGAGCAGCACGAAGTCATTTCTATGTCGTTCGCCCATCTAGCCTTCAACCCCCAGTGGAAAAATAACTGCTCCACTTTAGGTGTTGCTGTAACGTGTCTCTGACTTGCTGCTGTAGCTTCTTCACAGACCCAAAGACCAAATGCGGCTCTGAAACAAGCCCATTTGTTTTCTCTCTCTCGCTCTTCTTCTGTTTGACAGTTTCAGCTCGGGCAAACAGAGGTCAAGGTTTCTCTGATAAAAGCAGTTTTGGACTAGCGACGGCCTCTGTGTGCACACGCAGCTAGAGTAGGTCTGCAGTGCCTGGGACGCTCCAGCCAATCTGGTGGCTCTCCCTGACAACACAGGATAAATGTGCCCCCGCATCAGGCAAGCCGCTGGCCTGGGAGATCCATCACCTTGGAGACCAGCGTTTGTTCAGCGAAAAAGCCCGGGGGAATCGAGGAAGCAGAAACCTCCCTAGTGACGATAAAATGAAAACAGAGCACCGCTTCATTCAGACACATTATCTGCTCAAAGATGGCAGCATGTGAACCTCTGCACCACTTAAGCAGGACAAACATCGCTGTGACGACTTCATACTAATTACAATTTTATTACAGATTTTTCTCCATATACATTAAGCCACAGCCGCAGTTTACCACACATTGTTACCTTCCATACAAGATGCAAGAAAAGGATGTCGTTACATAGGATTACAAGCCAAACCCTATTAGTATGTCATGTAGACAGTGTAATTACAGAGTTGTCTACAATCCACTCCCACATGACTCCAGAGAGGATCAACGCCAGGAGCGACCAAAACATGAGCTCTAAGCCCGCAGGCACTCACACGCCGACTCCCATTGGCTGCCTGAAACACGCTCCTCTACACGTCCCGTGTTGTGAACTTTGATTATAATAACCGATCTAAAAATACAATACTGGCGGACCCGATGATGCATGTAAGAAAGATTAATAGAAAAAGAAGGGAAAAAAGCAAGACACATCATTCTTTAGAGCACTGATTGAATTGTGCTGTCGCCAATGAGCTGTGTCTTATGAAGTATGAGTTCAGCCAACAAGCGTACAAGTATCAGTATGTGCTTGCTCTTATCTGACATATTTTTGTGTCAAACCAGAGGCATCTAGTGGCGCGTGCACACACACACTTTACAAACAAAAATGCTCCTGTGTCAACAGGGGAACTTGCTCTAAAGACTAAGTATTTTTAAAATCCAATGATATATGGACCAGCATCAAGGCTCAGAGCTTGTTAACCATCATCTTTCTATCCACCAAAGGAACTTGGAGCAGGCACGAGGTTGCTAGAATGAACCACCTACTGTTGTGCTTTTTCTTACTTTTTAAACTGGTGTGCACCAAGCGGAGAGGCTGCAGATTAGATTGTGCGAGCAGGCAACTCACCGCAGGCATTCCTATGATCCATCAATATAAATTCTTTGGTGGCACAGAGGTTAAGTATTGCAGCAATGTGTAAAGATGATACATTCGACAGAAATCCTTCCCACTGCTTCCATCCACCCATCCATCCATCCAATCACTTTATGTTTATCTGGGTAATGTGGGCAGCAGTTGAAGCCCAGAACTCGTACTGCCAGGGCAACATCTCCGTGTCTTCTGTGAGATCACCGGCATTCCCAAGCTGGCCAAGAAATGTAATCGGTTTTAATTCACATTCCTGCAACGAGCACTATTTTTTCTTATTTGCAACACCTATCGTTTAGGAGAAAGCTGCAGCAAGGTACACGTAGCTGAAGGAAAAGTATATTTGGTTATACTTGTTGACCATAACCGCTGCATCATTAGCGGCAACGCAGGATCCACAGGGTTTACTAACTTTAACCAAGATGTCAACTCCAAACATAGCAGAACAATGAAAGTTTTAATCGTTAATTTGAGATCGGGATAGCAAATTTTTAGCTGCTGATGGTGACTTTTGGGAGAGCAACAGTCCACTATTTTTTTTTTTTTTGTTTTCCAACTTATAGATTGGTAAAAAAAAAAAATTAAATGGTCCTCATCAAATTGAACCAATGCATCAAACTTTGCGCTGTAGTTTTTCCAGGGGCCTCTCAGATTTACCGTCCCTGGAGTAGGTACAGAAAGATGCCAAATTCTGCTGTTAAAACACATCCACCCACTAACCAACCCCCAAAAGGTTTGGCTTTTTTTTGTTAAGGTTATCATTCTATTTTAGTGCATGCAAAACTTACATAGTAAAACAGCCATCGCTTTTAAATATACAAATCATAAAATAACAACAAGAACAATGACAACACCTTCTTTAGAGCTTCTTTAGATTACAGCAAAAACAAATAAATTGTTGAGGGACCTTTTAGTTTCTCTGAAAGCTCCATGACTTCAATTCCTGGAACTAAACACTCCGGGGACTTTTAGTATAAACTCGGCTAATTATACTCAGCACCATCCTTCCTTCTGCAGTTCTTAAGTCCTCGCTAGCAGTCAATGCTCAATGCGGCAGGTTATCACAGCATGTTCACCCTATGGGTTTATTTCCGATTTTCAGCCTGAAGAGAACGAGCATAGGTGATGGATGTTTTAGCATACCGTAATTGTTGACCATAATCTGGACTACTAAAATGATATTAAATATTAACATCGGAATGGTTCTTTTTCTCCTCCTTGCACCTAGAATAACATTAACTAGTTCAGTGTTTGCATGTTAAAATGGCTCTCCACAAAGAGTCTTAACACACACATCCAGAAAGGAAATTACACTAGGCTTCCATTAAGTCAACAGACAACTACGAATCAATGCAGCTATGGCCCACATGCACACTCATATCAAGAGGGAAGAGGTGCTACCATTAACTTTTTTGTTAACCGTTATGAGTCTAAGAGTAAATTTAGACCTTGACTGGAATCTTATCGGCAATCACTCACAGATGATGATCCGTCAGATCACTCTACATTGGTGCAACCTTTTTATTTTAGCATTTCTTACACAAACCTATAACAAAAAACATATTTATCCATCTGCAGACATCAGCGTCACTTGTTGGGCTTTAATCTGAAAAAAATCTACATCTGAAGACCAGCTGAAACTGAATTTTCATCTTATTCTTCAAGTTCAGCTTCTGCACAGTGCTCCCAGTTGTGTTTCAAGTCCCAGAAGAACATAGGCTAGGTTAATTAAAACTCTACTCGATTAAAGGAAGCTCACAGTTAACAAGGAGACTAAAATTAAGCTTGATTAGCTTGAGAATTGAACTGAAGCATGTTATGCGTATCAGCCAAGCTGCAGCGCTGAGCGAAGTGTCTGTGTGTGGGCTTTTCCAGCAGGAATGTGAAATCAGTGAGTTCAAGTGTGTGTGAGAGTGAGGGGAGAGTCCGTTCAGCTTCCAGAGGGTAGGGCAAACTCCTGGAGATTCCAGACATGCCTAAATTTCCTAGGAAGTCACGTTCTGCAGTGCAAACACAGCTACGCTCCGTTAATTACACAGAACACATCGAGCTACTCACAACGTCTCAGCAAAACCATTATTATGGGAGAGCTGAGGCAAATCTGCTTAAAAATGACCCCTAATCATAAAACTGTATCAAAACAGGAGTAAATGGTCCAGCCTTTTATAAGAAAAGATGTAAAAGGGCACCCTGAGTTCAAAAGATTCCCATTTTCTGGAAAGCTGCAGAAGTCTATAAATGATTTGTCAAGTTTGCCTGGTGGGAGAAGTATTATTAGAAAGCCACCCTCTGAGAAAATGAGCACAAAGAGTTGTATTGTGAAATGCTGCGACGGCTCAAGTTAAAATAACTGACCTTTTACTGTAAACAATGCCATGTCTATCAACACTTACTGCATCAGTCATCAGATTTGGCAGCTCTGTTGTGACCACATCAAGTCACTTCAAAGCTAAGAGGTCAACACAAGAAAAAGGAAAGGAAAGGCTTAAGTGCTGAGACAAACGCATTTCTTTAGAAAAAGTAGCACTGGAGATGAACAGATATGTGCTCGGAGGGGCTGCTGATGTGCGCGCACCCATAGAGGACAAAGCGTCACCGCGTCCTACACAAACCCGGCACAGCCTCGTTCATTATTCATCAGCGGCATGAGCATGGCACATATATGCGTGCATGCCGCTTTGTCATCTCCGAAGATCCCTGCTGTGCTTTTTTCTATTGACCTCTTGCACTCATTCTTCCTGTATTACACACAAACATTTACCCATCAGCACCTCTCTATTAGAGGCCTGAAAGTGTGGCATCACCCAGCCTGTGCTACATTGTGTTTGCTTAAAAACTAATAAACCAACCATGAACACAGTAACAAGACCATTTCCACACAGATGGGCCTTACATTTTTAGAGAGAACAATAAATATATCTTCTTTGTTTGAATGTTTTTTCTCTGTGCCAAAGCACACATAGAAATAGTAAATACTACCAATCCTACACAAAAATGGACAAAAAAAGTCAATTCAAGTCAATACAACAACGGAAAACAATCCACCGAAGGAAACATCCATATGCTCCTTCCACCCTCTACTCAAAAGTAGAAAGTTTGCACTTCCAGAAAGTTTTGTAATATATTAGTTAAAGAGCTCATCAGTGCAGAAAAACGGAAGATGCTGTGCAAACATGGGTAAAATAAATATGATAAATGCCATACAAAACTGCAAATGGTAAATAAAGATGTATTAGCTGATTTATCTAAGGATCGTTAGATGGTCAGAACACTGGCTGCAAAACCCACTCATGATACCAGCTAATGGGAGGGAAAATCAATACTGTGATCAATAAGGAAGAGAAGCAAGCAATTTAGATAAGTTGTTAATGATTGTTCAGTCAGTGATAGCTTTAATGTTAAGGAAATCCTGAACTCTGAGAACATCCTTGATATTGAACAAAAGTACACAAATGGTTTGTTTTAATAAATCTGCATGCACCGACACTAATTTGCTTCGGGAATGAAAGATTTAACTTTCTGTGTTTCACAGAGCAAAAGCAGCTAAACCACATACGGACTGTATAAAGGACGGACGTAGCTGCTCGCCCACTTATATACAGTCTACAGTGCAGAATGTGTGTGACATCAGTGAGTGTCTAACATTAGGTAAAGAGCACTGAAGTAGTATGTAGACATGGGCATCATAGTAAAAAAACACTGCTGTAGTTGTAATACTGTCAGGGCTGAACATAGCAGATGGGAGGGAGAATGCAAGGGTTTCATCAACATCTGCAATGGGAAGGTAAAAATATGCAAGGCTCAGTCTATGGCTTGGAAACAATATTTACTCAAAATTTGGGTTAAGGTGAAAAGTATTGGTTTTGAACCAGTGTGGCTGGATGGCAGTAACATCAATTGATGAAGAGTTAAACTAGTGTGCAGATAATGCTATCAAAGTAGTAAGCACTGCTGTGGCTGTGTTATTTATGCTTCTTTATCGTTACCTTTGAGATCTCAAGCTTAACATTCCTTCATGGTTCATGCTACATCGTTTAGGATTACAAAGAAACAAGGTGCTTAACGTCCTTTATCAGAAACACCATCAGTTATGCACTGTGAGCATCTGAGCATGAATATGGAAGACAGAGGGAGAGCGAGAGCGGGAGGAGCAGGGGCAGGAAACAAACAGAAACAATGCCGTGCTTGGAGGAGCACTGGAGCAAACAGCATTAAAACATAACCCAAGCTTCTGTACGATCAGAAAGTTCAGAAACAGCATCCTTTCATGAAGAAATGTCACAGCTGAATTGAAACGCTCCAAACTTCATATGCTCATTGACAGCAGTGATTTTCTTCCTCCTTTTGGAGTCTGTAGCCTAAACATAACCTGATGAAGATGTGCAAATGCCCTAGACAGTTTACTCACGCAGAATAAACATCATTCCTAGAGACAAGTAGCCCTATGCCTTTCTGATGTTTCTAAACCAACTGTTTATAGGATAAGATCAACACATAAATACAGAGGGACAAAAAAAAATGGTGTCACCTTACATCATGTCTGTCTGTAGCCAACACCAGGTATCCTTCCTATCTCATTGCACCAGCAGCTACAGACTCTCCCCTACTGCAAACAGCTGCCACTGCCACCACAGCCATCAATTATTCACCAGAGCTTTGCCTCTGTGTTTACCTTTGAGGCAGAGGCCAGAGTGCACGGGAGAGTGGTGTGAGACAGCAACACACAGACCAGCATCTAGTCCGAATCACACTGAAGACACAGGATCATTTGATGAGCAATGTGCTACTGTGCTCAAAGTCAATTTAAACACACAGGATCGGACTCGGATCGTATTATAACGACGCTACGAGTTGTAGATTGCGTTTATTCTCCATATCAAGGTGACTTGCAAGCAATACTCATTCAGATTATCAATTATCATCCGTTAGTAATTGCTAAATTTGAAGAGCAACTCACAAGTCAAGCATTTCAGCTGCTGGATTCAGAAAACGTTCAGCATTGTTTTCTGAGAAATAACCTGAGATGAAACACTCACTCAGGTCAAAACAGATATAATCTCTCTTGGCACAGAGCAATATGAGAGGTATATACCCTTTCCAAGTACATGTTGGCTGTTGTACATGTACTTTAGATATATAACTAGGCTGTGTACTTCAAACGTTAATTTCAGTTACCATTTTGCCTTCTCTTCATAAGTAAAAACAAGATGAAACACTTATCACACTACAACCTGTTTCACTATGATGGTGCTCTTTTGTCTTTAGGCACACCTCTTCCAAGTGCTGCCCCTCCCATTTTAGTTAGCATTTGTTTGGGATTTTTTTTAATTAAGTTTCACTCATGAATCTAGCATTAATGAGTCTAAGTAATCATATAAAAAAAGAAATTCTCATTGGGATTTTTGCCATAATCGAGCAGCAGTAACATGCACCGAGTCAGATGTGTGTTTATGCATGCCTTACAGAAGCAACGTGTTGCACTCTATGCTTCCTTTTACATAGTTAAACGCTGCCACTTCCCAGAAAGAAGGTCTTAAAATGCCAAACGGTCTCATGCCGGCTCGTGGAATCCTCACAACCTCAAATCTAATGTTTTTTCCATGTTCCTTCTGTCTCAGTTCCACTTTAATAAAGGGCAAAAAAAAGGTCCAGATTTGGAGGCGAGAGCTGCTTTTTAAAATATGATGTATGAATAAAATTAGCCTAACCCCACTATTAATTGAAAATACATAATCTGATTTGGACAGGTATAGGCAAAGAAAAAAAATTGGTTTAGCCATGAAAAACAACTCTGTTAATAACATAACCAATATTATATTTCAATCTGAATGCATTTTACTTATAAGATTGGTGCATAATATACCCTGATCATGACTGCAAACAAAAAAAAAATTACTTTACCATCCCTTTTTAAGATTTTTCTGATACTGGGCTTGAAATGGGGGCGGGAAGGAGAATGCACACCTGTAGCTGTGTAATGCAGATCTGGAATCTGTGACCACTTCCCAGACTTCTTCTTTCCCACCTGACACTGCACGTCATGGACTGATGAATGACCCCACAAGACCCCCAGAGGAGTGAGGATGAGTGCTCCACTCATCCTCACTCCAGGAGTAGGGGGGTTCTGTGAGTTGAGCTGAGCTCCTCAGCTCAACTCACAGAACCCCCCTACTCCTGTTAATCCATCTCCGGAATAACCCCCTCCAATCACCACTATATACTCACTCTCTCGCTCAGACATACACCTCCCATTACCCCTCTGTCCCACTAGATTGAGGGGGAGGGGCAGGCAGGATGTGAGACCAGCTGGTCATCAGCTCAGACAAAGAAACCTGCTGAATGAGCTTGTGCATCAAAAAGAAACAGACCTCTCACATTGCTCTTTCTTCATATTCTCACCAGCTCTGGATGTGTTTTCAATTTTAAGCGGGGTGGTGATTATGATGACGATAACGGTGATTGCAAAATATTACTTCTGCTTTCTCACAACCACAGTGGGGTGGGTCGATTTCACAAAGAGGAGATATTACTGTTTGTCTTAAGATGTGGACACGTTTACACTGTGTGGACAACGGCTTTACCCTACGTTATGAACAGCAGGAAAGCAGAAAAGCCAGATTTCGTTTTACCGCAGAGAGGCCACCGGCAGGTGCAATTT
This sequence comes from Haplochromis burtoni, assembly GCF_018398535.1. NCBI lineage: Eukaryota > Metazoa > Chordata > Actinopteri > Cichliformes > Cichlidae > Haplochromis > Haplochromis burtoni. The sequence goes on from NW_024582419.1 coordinate 1,224,117, forward strand.
ATCTTTGGCCCTAGCCTACTTCAGCTAGTCGCAGGGGAGAGACAAACCAGGACTCCACTGTAAAGTTAACTGGAAACTCGGGGAGGCGAGACAGAATGCATAACTCAAGAGGACACAGGGTGAAATATACACGTCCTAGATTATGACACTAAAACTTAGTGAGCATCCCACTTCAGGCTATAAATTCCAGTCAGGGTGATGTTCTCTTATACCTTTATTAAGGATTACACAGAAGATGGGTACAATCGCTTTTCCATAAGATACACTTGCCCATTCAAACTCGTGTAAACTGATTCGCATTTAGTCAAGGTTAAGTGAATAGGCCACTTTGGGTTTCATTTGACCGAAGGCCGAATAAACACAAGGGAGTCAGGAGAATGGCGCTCAAGATGTTTATCAATGCATTTTACATTCGCAAAGTGGCAAAGAAGCAGATACCACAGGAAGAGGCGCGCCGGCTTGCATGCAGGGGTCACAACTGTTGCGCTGCGGGGCTTTTTCATGGCCGGGTGAAGCCCTAATCTGCCCTTTAGCCACAGATCTGTCAGCACATACAGAGAGGGTGACAGCTGAGGATTTAAAAGACTACAACGTCACCCATCCTATTTAACAAGCATGTTTACATCCTGTCTCCATTCAAAACTAAATATCTGCACTCATAACTTTACCAAGTTAAAATAAAACCTTACAAGTTTATTCAGTCAAGGAGATAAACAAGAAAGCAGTGCATTCACAGCTATGACAGACAACTAAATAATGCACTTATTTAATAACATATTCGTCATACAACTGGTTTTGAGCAGTGTTGAGACAGCAAATCATATAAATTATTGTAACATTTACCTTCAGTTGTACCTGGAAGGCCCTATTAGGCAACAACACCGGCAGTGACATGCATAAAACCTGTTTGGCAAAGTCTTACCGGGGCACACCCAGTTAGGATTTGTTCCCTAGTTCAACAATAGAAGAGCAAGAGCAAGTGCATATATTGAAAAGCTGCAAACAGCAGCAACCTGCTGTTTGATTTTGGCAGGTGTAACTGATACACACACACACAATCTTAAAATTGATCATTTGAATCATGATATGCTTGCAGATTTAGTGTACCGTAAGCCTGGTGAAGGCCAACACAGAGCACACAGGAAACATGAAGAGCTATGACATTGGATATGGGAGGAAATCAGATGGGTGAATGGACTTCTTTGTAACCTGTCATGGGACTTGAGAGTGGCTAAAAAGATTATTCCCTCTTCCTCCATATGATATTCCAGCCTAGGCTAGTTTTTCAAAGCGGCTAAAAAGAAATTCAGACAGCAAACATCCTTGCTGAGAATACAGAGCTGAAAGTAGAGAGACTACTACATTTCATTTGACGATTTATGACTTTTATTAAACTTTAATTAAGATCAATGATTTCTCTAGCATTGCTTTGGATTCAGGAGAATTTGGCCTTTTATACTCGGGGTTTTCCTAGAAGTTTTCTGCAGACAAATCCAGCTTACATGTGTAGTCACCCACCAAAGGCCCGTCTTAAGTCAGGAAAACCCTGACAGTCAAACTACATGGTAATTTACACAATAAGGAACCCAGCAGCAAAACAAATGCATGATTAAGGACTCCCTGTCATGAGAAAGAGAGTGGCATTAACAACTAAGGATGTATGAACATGTGGGGAATCCCCATCCAGTGGTTGACTTAAAAGGCTCTCTAAACCCAGTCCACACACACATAAGTCAAACTTAATGCTATTACTGTTCTACATAAAATAATCAGTGCCCGGATAAGATGCTCTTGAATTAGGAAATGGGAGACATCATCACCAGAGATAACAGCGAGCAGTGCGGTTGGGGCCGAGTCATAGCAATCTTAAGAAACTGTCAGGATGGGGCGTGCAAATCTCCCATCTGTTCACGCCGTTAAACCCCTACCAACAGCATCCAGACCCATGCACACCCAGCGTGACACTAATTACTGCTACATCTTGACTGCTTTATTCTTCACTACCAATTTAAAAGCAGTTAACTGCATTTCAGCATCTATAGTTTGTGAAAAGGTGCTTGAATCTTTTTCAATACGTTACCTATCACATACACACACACACCTGGCCAGCGCGTCTTTGCTAATTTAAAAGAAGTGACAGTTTGCAGAGGTGTCACCCCCTGAGCCGATTATTCTCCATCTATGGCACATGTTGTACATGGTGGTGCAGGAAGAAAGCAGGCCAGGCTGTTCAGGCTGTTTGTCATATGAAAGGTTGGCTCGTTCACAGACGCACATGATGAACTGATGAGCAACAGAAGAAAAAAAAACAAACAACTAGGATGTGAGACTGAGTCTAAAAATAGCTGAAGACTGACTAGTAGGTCCAGAGAGTCATCTCTGACTTGAATACATAGTGACAGGGCAGGAGCACAGAACTGCACAGAGGCACTCAGCTGTGAGCTCATAGTGGCAATGCCATTCATCATACAGTCAGTGTCCTTGTTTCCAACCCTGTATTGACCTGACCCCCTCGCGCCGCTTCCTCGCTGAAGCCCCGCTGATTCTGAGGACCACAGAGCACCCAGATGCTTTGTGTCTGCACGCTACGCATTTACCGTGACCACAGGAGACATTCTGTCACCACACATTTATGTCTCACGATTGAAGCCAGCGCCACGCAGACAGGCTCAGTCGGTTAGCCGTCTGTGCCGGAGTATTTGGGTGTATCTGTCACTCTGTGTTTCAGAGGACAGGAACCAGGTACACCGTGGATGTCTGTCAGGTACGAAGTTGAGGAAAAGCACTCTGTCTGCCAGTGAACCTGATCAGGCAAACTAGGCTAAGATAGTTCAGCTGATTTTTTTCTCCATGCACAATAGAAAACCTACAAGATTTTAATTCCTAAGGCAGTAAGAGAGTAGTTTAAAAAAAACTAAGGGGAGAAAAGGAAATAAAATACAAAAATTGCCCAAATAAGTCTACACCTGTAGTTCTCAGACTGTGGGGTGGAACAGAAATATTTTAAGGTTTTTTTTTTTTTCCCTTATTTATGTAAAGTTTAACTTGGATCCTTGATGACTGATTACAGCAAGACAGTGATAGGCTGTCTCTCTGTTTGCAAGAGACAGCCAATCACAAAAAGCTGGCTCTGACTGGATAGTAAAGGAAACTAAAGCGGCTTATTTCAAACGGTTACAATCTCAAGGGCTGCACCAATGCACAGTGTAAGATAAATGTGGATTATTTTAAACTTTCAATCATGCAAAGCTACTTTATATGAAAATATGATAATGGTTGTCCCCTTTTCTTGTCTTGAATATCAGTTTTATTTACCAAAAGACTGTAGGATAAATGGTCAACAGTGGTTCCTGCAATGAATGTGTATCTACTGCTCTGAGAAAATAACAAAAAGCTCTATTGTGTTTTGATTCCCAGGTGGTCCAGTGCCAACACTTCAGCCTCGGCTGACCTTGAGTTGTTAACAATCTTTATCGGTGAATATGCCACTCGTCCCTTTCACCACTAAAGCTAAAGTTGTGAGATAAAGACAGACAATGTCTATTCATACATACTCCCAGCAACATGACAATCACGATAATCACTGGTCTTACCGATGAACAATGTTTTCAACTAAACACTTGAGAGGCAAGAAGCAAGTGTTTTGTTCCGCAAGTCTGAAGAAATCATACCGACAGCAGTCCTGCTCCCCTTAAAATAAACTGAGCAGTGCAAAGAGAACTTTTGTCATATTTCAAACTGTGGGAGTGTGGGTGGGGATGGCTTTGCAAGTCATTCCACGCATGCCTTCAAGAGGCTGCATCCAATCCAACTGGCCAATGCTACAGGCAACACTGTGCATGCCAGCTGTTTTGATCCGAGCTAGTCCATCTACCCTCTATACTCTTCTTAACAGACAATAACACCCCAGTATTTACGCCATACTCTACTTTTTCTTCTATTGATAAACTCTGGCTTATCAGCACTCTACTGTTCTTGACAAAAAACACACAAATGATACTGGATTGGGGTTTTTTTTTTGTTTTTTTTTACTTAGGATTTAATTCACTTATATACTTAAAAAATAGAAAAGCCAAGATAAATCCATTGCAAATAAGGTAACACCAACTAATGGCTTTGACTGTAGAAGGACTGATTACTGGCCCCACTATCCACTAACATATGTGCAGCACAACTTTGTAATGAATGTGTTGTTACAACACTGCAACTCATTTCCAAGCAAGGAATGAGGCAGCACTGATAAGGAGGAAGTACCTGAGCAGCTGACATTATGCAAACTGCTTTATTGGTTATGTCACCTTTTTTCTCTACAACAGGTGAGTGATTCTCAACTGTTAGCAAATGTGGATTTGGCGCAGTGACATGTACTGACTCACCCTCTGGGTATTGGTATATGGGTGTTTTAAATTCTCTGCATACCTTTGGTAGCTCTTTGAGTTGATTGGCATCAAGGAGAAGCTCCTCCAAACTGCGGCTGTATCGAAATATTTCATCAGGAACCGTCTGCAAGTTGCAATGCCGCTTGTCCACCGACTCGACGTGGCGGTTGCAGCGCCACAGGGGGATACACTTCAGCATGTCCGGCCGCCGGAGGGGAGGGGGGTCTGGTTGCCGGTGCTACTGCAATCTCCGCATCGGAGGGTGAAGCTGTGGGGGTAAAAGGTCGCTCTAGGAGAGAGGGTATTTTTGCTGGAGGGTCAAACACTTGCTGTGCTCACACGAAGATCCTTAACAAGAGGCCGAAATCCACTTAAGGGACACAAAATAATCCTTTCGATCTGTTAGCGATATTCCCCGTTTCAGTTCAGCCGTGTCCAGTGATTGTCAGGTCCGCGTCAGCGTCATCCAGCCCGGGATCACGATCAACGTAAACAACAACGAAAAAAAAAAAAGAAAGAATGAACGAAAAAAAGAAAACGAGAACTCCCACTCGGATCAAGTGTTTCCTCACTTCTTCGTACTGACGAGAGTATCGTTAGCTTGTTTTTCTACTGCCACCACATCCCCCGAATCAGACCCGAGCTCTGCCGCGGCTAGCTGGAAAACATGCACCACGAAACAAGCCCGCTACGCAGAAAGGCTGCTCCAAGTGTCGCACTCATGAGTGGCGACTGCAAAAACACACACACAGCCACTTGACTTGTGGTACAGATAAAACGGCTACAACGAAACAGCTAACGCAGCACAGAGAGCGAGTCAGCAGAGATTAACCCGAGTATGATAGTAGGATGTCCTCAAGCTAGTTAGTTAGCCAGCATCGGCTAGTATAGATGACTGCACGTCTTTGTGCCTAGCTGCCGTTAGCTAATACTGATATAATAAAACCTATGGAAAACGCCGGCCTTTGAGGTATATTAGCGACATCTCAAAATTATCCAAATAAACTTCCCAGTTAGTTTTCTTTTAGTCCGACGTGCGTGAAAATGCCAGTAGCAAGTGCTGGAGCTCCGTGCGCAGCCGCGCTTACCTCCCCTGTTGCACCGAGGCAGGCCGGTTTGCCGTGTGGGGGGCTGGGCTCGGTTGAGCTGGAGCATCGCCGCTTTGCGCCTCTGTAACGGAGGCCACGACTTGCTTTATTACGCCACCTAGCGGTATTTCTCAGCAAGGTTAAGGAGAAAAGCTTTTCAAACATGCTAGTAAAAGAAAAGAAAATTATATTTTCATCTAATGGTCAAAATGGTCATAATGCTTATAGGCTTTTTACTATTTAACTTAGGCTTTAGTTTTATTTTAAACTGCAATAATGCATATATCTGCAAGAATCCTTGTATGGCTCAGATTTTTACACATAAAGCATAAACAGGAATATACAACGAATATACAATTTTTATACCATAAAACTGATATAGCACATTTTTACAAAGAAGTAAAATATAAGTTAAAACACACACACACAAAGAGAGCTAAATGTAGAGCTTTTAACATAAAACGTTTCTGAGTCTGTGTTTAAATGTATGCAGAGATCAGTTCAGATTGTTCCAGTAAACAGGACCACAATAACTAAAAGCATCATCAGCACACTTAGATCTAATTCTGGCAGCAGTTAAAAGATCGGACTTGGTGACCTGAAAGGTCTAGTAGGGTTATGGACACTGAGCAAGTCATCGATGTACTATTGGGCCAAATCACTGAGTGCTTAATGAACTAGTAGAAGGATTTTAAAGGTAATTTTGTGTTGAACTGGGATTAAACAGATAATACTGTCAAATATCAGTCTGTTTGGGTTCTCCGGCTTCCTCCCACACCCCAAAGACATCTGGGTAGTGGGGTTAGGTTAACTACCAACTCTAAACTAGGTGTGAATGTGCGAATATTTGCCTGTCTCTCTCTGTTAGCCCTGTGATAGACTGGTAACCTGTCCAGGGTATACCCTGCCCCGTGACAGCTGGGATAGGCTGCAGTGCTGCCTCCCTGTGACCCTGAACTGGAAAAGTGGAAGAAAATGGATGGGTGCACCTATCGTCTATGACTTGCTCAGTGTCTAAAACCCTACTAAACCTGTCAGGTCTTCAAGAGCAGATCTTTTAACTGGATGGTAACTTTTCCATGTGTGTGTAAGGACTGTGGCTGCTTCATTCCGAACGAGTTGAAGTCATCCTACTGATGATTTGGATAGTCCTCCAAATTAAACAGTTTCTTGGAAGTCAGAGATATGAATTATCTAAGTTTCTTTTCTTTTCTAAGTTAAAGCCATTAACTTAGAAACTTCTAAGTTAATGGCCATTAACCTCTTTCTGATAGTACCATGCAAAACATGTAAAGGTTAAAGAGTACTGGACCAAAAGCTGATCCCTGAGGAACCCCTGACTGAATCTATTTCTCCAGATCTAACTGAAGGTACTAACTGGACCATAAACACTTCTATCCTTTAGGTGTGATGAAAACCAACCAAATCACAGAGCATTTGAATTAAAATGTCATGATCAGCATTGAAAGTAATATACAGGGTGTGTCATTTATATGGATACACCGTAATAAAATGGGAATGGTTGGTGATATTAAAGTCCTGTTTGTGGCACATTAGTATATGTGAGGGGGCAAACTCCTCAAGATGGGTGGTGACCATGGTGGCCATTTAGAAGTCGGCCATCTTGGATACAACTTTTGTTTTTTCAATAGGAAGAGGGCCATGTGACACATCAAACTTATTGGTAATGTCACAAGAAAAACAATGGTGTGCTTGGTTTCAACGTAACTTTATTCTTTCATGAGTTATTTACAAGTTTCTCTTTGTTCACAGCCATTGACATGTCGAAGAGGTTAACACGTGAGGAGCGGATCGAAATTGTGTTGATATCTGGTGAACGCAGTAACCGGGTCATTGCAGCAGATTTCAATGCAAGACACCCTACGAGACCACCCATCTCCCATGCTACATAAAATCAGGCAGGTGCATAAATTTGGGCACCACAAAAAAAAGAAATGAAATCAATATTTAGTAGATCCGCCTTTTGCAGAAATTACAGCCTCTAAACGCTTCCTGTAGGTTCCAATGAGAGTCTGGATTGTGGTTGAAGGTATTTTGGACCATTCCTCTTTACAAAACATCTCTAGTTCATTCAGGTTTGATGGCTTCCGAGCATGGACAGCTCTCTTTAACTCACACCACAGATTTTCAATAATATTCAGGTCTGGGGACTGAGATGGCCGTTCCAGAACGTTGTACTTGTTCCTCTGCATGAATGCCTTAGTGGATTTTGAGCAGTGTTTCGGGTCGTTGTCTTGTTGAAAGATCCAGCCCCGGCGCAGCTTCAGCTTTGTCACTGATTCCTGGACATTGGTCTCCAGAATCTGCTGATACTGAGTGGAATCCATGTGTCCCTCAACTTTGACAAGATTCCCAGTCCCTGCACTGGCCACACAGCCCCACAGCATGATGGAACCACCACCATATTTTACTGTAGGTAGCAGGTGTTTTTCTTGGAATGCTGTGTTCTTTTTCCTCCATGCATAACGCCCCTTGTTATGCCCAAATAACTCAATTTTAGTTTCATCAGTCCACAGCACCTTATTCCAGAATGAAGCTGGCTTGTCCAAATGTGCTTTAGCAACCTCAAGCGGCTCTGTTTGTGCTGTGGGTGGAGAAAAGGCTTCCTCTGCATCACTCTCGCATACAGCATCTCCTTGTGTAAAGTGCGCCGAATGGTTGAACGATGCACAGTGACTCCATCTGCTGCAAGATGATGTTGTAGGTCTTTGGTGCTGGTCTGTGGGTTGACTCTGACTGTTCTCACCATTCGTCGCTTCTGTCTATCTGAGATTTTTCTTGGTCTGCCACTTCGAGCCTTAACTTGAACTGAGCCTGTGGTCTTCCATTTTCTCAATATGTTCCTAACTGTGGAAACAGACAGCTTAAATCTCTGAGACAGCTTTCTGTATCCTTCCCCTAAACCATGATGGTGAACAATCTTTGTCTTCAGGTCATTTGAGAGTTGTTTTGAGACCCCCATGTTGCTACTCTTCAGAGAAAATTAAAAGAGGAGGGAAACTTACAATTGACCCCCTTAAATACTCTTTCTCATTATTGGATTCACCTGTGTATGTAGGTCAGGGGTCACTGAGCTTACCAAGCCAATTTGAGTTCCAATAATTAGTTCTAAAGGTTTTGGAATCAATAAAATGACAACAGTGCCCAAATTTATGCACCTGCCTGATTTTGTTTAAACAATTATTGCACACTTTCTGTAAATCCAATAAACTTCATTTCACTTCTCAAATATCACTGTGTGTGTCTCCTATATGATATATTTAACTGACATTTTTTATTGTAACAACCAACGATTTATACAGGAAAATGACTATCAACAAGGGTGCCCAAACGTTTGCATCCCACTGTGTTTTATGTCATATTGTTACAGCTTTCCATTTTATTTTATTATTCATTCTTTCTAGTTGCACACAGTACAACTAGATCATATTTTGATCCTGTGTTTGTTCGCAGAACTGACAATACCTGCTTTGGTGACTCTAAAGGAAACAGCTGACAGAAGAAGAAGAAAAAGACTTGAAATATATCTGCATAGTGATTTAGATTGAGGACTACCTATCAAGATATCATTTGACTATCACGCAGATGTAGATATGTACAGTTTCAATAACCAAAGAAGTAATCTTTAAAGACCCCCTTTTTTTCCACTTCGTGCTCAAAACCTTTTGTCCAAAATCGCTGTCATAATGAAAGACTTCTGCACACCATTATACACAAGATTTCTAAAGCTAATAATCTTGCTTCCGTTTTCCATCATGTTCTCTTGAAACTATGTGTTAGAAAAGGAAGCCTAACCTTAAACTGATGCCTGGCAGTGACTTCCACGCCCTCATTCATGAAACGTTTACTGGACATGGGGCTGCTTACTTGCAAAATCTCTGCACATATTTTTATGGCTTTTTACTGATGTAGGCCTATGAATACTTCTTTATACTAAAGAGAGCAGAAAATATCTTGTGCAGTGGTTTTATTGAGATCAGTTTAGACAGCATGTGGCTCAAAACATAATATGAATGGGGAAAAAAGTCAATCCAGCTAAAGCTTAGCTAGCTTGACAGAACCCCCAAATAAAAAATATTCTAGTTAAAAAAACAAAAAGAACCAAAAAAAAACAACAACCCTACACATTACTTTTAGTGTATTGTAAATAAAATTAATGTAAATGTGGCATTTGAATCAAATTTTAGACCCAAATCTGAACATAACCTACTCTGAACCAAGTTATATGGTCAGCATGGGTTACCATAGTGATCGAGCCCTTGAAAACAAAGGCACCTTCCAGCTTTGAACTTGACTTAGCTGACATAATGTATCTTGCTAATAATTAATATATAATTACATAATTGCATAAGTAATCTTGCTTCGTTTAGACCAGCAGTTGTAGCTGCCTTTTTGTACTTAATGGCTTAATGAGCAACTAATAAGAAATTATTCATACATCTAAATAAATTGAAGAGTTACGCTGCTACAAGATTTTAAACGCCACACTTTTTGTGGACAAACAATAACCTTTATTGTACAAAGAAAAGGTGTTTTACATGTTCGGCAATTTCAGGAAAGAAAATAAAAGGGGCTAAAAGCAAGAAAACAAAAACTAATTTTTTCTTTTAAACTTTTACCAGATTGGATTACAAAAATTCAAAACTTGCACCAAAAGGGAGTCTTCACAGATCACAAAGCAAAAAAAAAAGAAAAAAAAATGACACAGAAATATCGTAATGAATCTCCCAAATGGAGCTTTTAACATTAATATCAACAGCAATTTTAAAAAACAAAAACAAAAAAACAAAAACAAAGAGGAGACCATAATAGGTTTCAGAGGCCCGCATCTTTAGCTGCAGTGACTGTGGCTGAGATGGGTTTGGGGCGACAGTTATGGGAGATGGGTGCTGGTGAGCCATTTCCGACACTTTATGCAGAGAGGTCACTGCTGTTGAAACGGTCTTGGTCATACACTTCGGCGACAACTTTGCGACCCCCGAACCAGCGGTCGTTGAGTGCCTGGATAGCTTTGTTCATCTCAGAGGCCATGGAAAACTCTACAAAGATTTTGACAATGATATCTGCATCCTCCTCTTCTCCTTGCTTTTCCTGGTATATGATGACTCTGTTCACGGAGCCGAACTTCCCGCACTCTTCCGTCACCTCGCCCTCCAGGTCATCATCAATGTCCTCTGGTCCGACCATATTTCGAAGCACCATCACTGTGGACTGCAGAGTAGAAGGACAGGAATAAAGTAAACACAAGTGATGATAAGGAAGTAAATAAGTGTTCCTAGATTAAAAAAATAAAATCACCTCTGATTTTCGAAGCAGTTTCTGCATCACCATGTGTCTCGCACTGCTGCCTGAGATGCTCATGTGCTCCTGATCACTCAGCATCTCCTGCCCTGTACCATCCTGAAGCGTCTCTTCTTTCTCCTCTTTCTTCTCTTGTTGGTTGGAGCCACCAGCCTGATTAGACAGCACTGGCGGTGACGCGAGCACGGGGTTCACAAGACCGACCTGGGGAACCATTGGTATGGTAGGACGCACTGGAGTCACACCTTTCCAGGGAAGGCAGACACAGTCAGTGACAATGGGCAGGTCCACAGTACAACTATTAGTCCTGGATAAGACAATCCCATCATCTATAACATCAACTCAACGTCAAAAATATCAACCAGAAAAACTCACAAACAAAAAATTACACACAGTACCAAGTCACCAGGGTAGATGTCAGACTAATTGAATTTGACTAATGAAAATGTGGTTCATTTATTGAAATTTCTACCACAAAATTAGTGCTGTTGGCGTTAATCTCGTTAAAATGAAGTTAACGCCATAAATTTCAGTAAGCGAGTTAGGGCAGATCACCCTGTGCGTGGGGCTGGACGGCGTCAATGAGCTAACCGCGCTAACACGTTGACGCTAACCCGCTAACGGAGATTTGCTGCGTTAATGCGGTTATGGTGTTAACATCATTTTAATGAGATTAATGCTGACATCACTACACAAAATCCATCATTTGAAAATTTAACGCGCCGTTCTCCTTTAGTCCACTTGATTGAAGGAGCTTCAACCCCTTATTTTTGTGACTGCTGTAACAGAGTCATTTATACAGGAATACTTCCTGTTTAAATTAGGGTCTTATTTGTATTATGAAATGTATTAGATCATCTGTTAAAGAAAACAAAAACCCTATGAATTACTATAGCCGTTTCACCCTTTCATCCATCTGTTTTAAAATATTTTATGCAGAAAAGCTCAGAGCTCAAAATACTTAAAATGCCCAATTAGGAGGTCACAAACGACCTCACATAACTTTCCATTATCCATATTACACCAATGAGCCAATTCCTGTAAAGTATAAAAAGTTATAGGAGAAACAGATTAATAAATTCATGGCAGGAAATACTGTCATGACTAAAAATATTACAACGGCACAAATAAACAAGGCTGATGCCACTGGGTCACTTGAAGTTCAAGTGTAGGTGAGACATGAAGTCACTAAGATAACTCTCACAGGAAAGCAAGTTTACAGCCACTTCTGATTTTCTCATTTTCCAGATGCCATGCAGTTAAAAGTGTTCAAACTAACAGTGTGTTCACTGTCTTTAAAGCTGTATGTTTTTAACAGCACAACTAAGTTAAATTAAAACCATTTCTTTAGCACAAAAAGAGGACTTGCTCATGTCTTGGTGCATACCTGTGATGACCCCTGGTGCCTGGGCAGCCATAACAGCCTGAGGTATTCCCATTTGCTGACTGAGAAGTTGAGGTGCAGTTAACGCTCCTAAGACTGACGCGCCAGCTACAGCCTCCTTAAAAGAGGGGGGGCCGAAGACATTAGGCAAAGGAAACACACAGAACACAACACAAGGCAGCACAGTCAACAATCACACAACATGGCAAACAATCAACTCAACATTGCCTCTCTTCAATGAGAATCGAGGTTAAAAAGTAATTAAGTATTCTTAGCAAGTCAAAAATATCTAAGCAGTGATGCTAAACTTTTAAAATTATGACATTATACAAGGAAGAGCTTTGCTAATCAGTAAAGGTGAGGAACTTTCACCACTCAGGTTAACATATATACAGCATATAAAAACAAATGAGTCTTTCACCGTGTTTATAGGTTCTGTTTGAGTTTTGAAGACGTCAAACTGCATTAAAATAAGGTTACATTTTTCATTTTTAATAATACCAATAATAAACTGACAACAAAGTGGCCTTCTCTAAGTACAAATGCTAATGTTATCTGTACTGGTGTCATAGCTAGCTAGTTCTGTGTCATATTTACCTGGAAGGCCATTAAATCCCTTTGGAAGGGATTCATACTTGCCTGGGCTGTTATTTTAGCAGTGGCTGCCGCTGCAGCCACAGCTGCAGCAGGTGGCAAACCACCTGGGGTCGTGGGGGTCAGTAAGGGCATGGGAGGCGTTACTGCTTTGCCCACCCGCAGGTACTGACCACCCAGGTCAAACAGGTTCATAGAAGACACGGCGTCCAGGGCTGACTGAGGCTTTTCATACTCTGTAAAGGAAATAAAAACCGCAGTTAGTAGCAGATTTATAGCAACACCAAGGTACGAGAGAATGCGACACCCCCCCAAGCTCACCAATGAAGCCAAAGCCTCTGTGTCGCCCTGTGGTGGGGTCTCTGGCTAACGTGCATGACTTGATCCTTCCAAAGGCCTCAAACACACTCTTGATGTCGTCATCTGACAGATCAGGGTGGACGGACGCCACGTAGATCCTGTTATAAGCACGCGCCTCTTCTGCCAGCTGGTCGATGATGGGTTGCGCCTGACCGATGTTACTTGGCCGCCCAACCTATAGCACAGATCAAACCACCAGGGCTACTGAGTAAAGCCTTTACTGCATTACCTGAGAACGCACCTACCACAAAGCTCTATGTCCCTGCAAGGCTTACTTTCACCAGCCACCAAGCTCAGTCAAAGCCACTCGTCTCCTCTAATAAGTGTTTTTTTAAATTACAAAACACTATAGCATTTTCCCAACAGGAGAAAATTTCAAGGATAAAATACTGATTACATTAATCATTAGACAAAAGAATAACCAAATAAAACTTAACTCTCTCTCTCTCTCTCTCATTCTTTCTTTCTTTAAAAGCCAGATATTACAAAAAGACATCTACTAGCTGAGGATCAATAATTAAAAAGAACCTGACTATAAGGGTGTCAAATATCAACTCATTTACAATGCAAATCCGGTCCTGTAAATAGCTGTAATACTATTATAGAGAAACTACACTTTGTATTAAAAACACAACATTTCTGCAGTCTGAACTAGTGGCTAAAGGAACGCATTGAATATCTGGTGCTACCGCTGCACAGACTCTCCTTTGCAAAAGAACTGAGCTCCCCGAGTAAGACGAGCGTCTGAGGGAGACTAGGATCTGTACTACAGATGGGGCGGCCAAGTAACACCAACCAGACGCAACCCATCATCAGCAGTCCATGGGCACAGAGCGATGTTATTTGCTGCTAGGCATCCCACTGGTCACTTGGTCACTAACACAAGCCTTGATGGCATCATGGAAGGCCAACACACACTTGCGCACTGACACACACAAAAAACAAACAAACAAACAAAAAAACTACACACGCATCTTCATTCATACAACACGCACCTGAAAATTAACAAAAACACAAGCACAATCACAAATTAGTGTTTTCACTTAAATAAAGTGACTGAGATTATACATTTAAGCAATTTTGCATATCAGGACTTCATATTCCTAATGGCAGGAAGTAATCTAAATACCAGTAGGGTTCCCACCAGTGTATTACCCGACCGGCGGGCCATCAGTCCTAAAAACAGCTTGGGAAAAAACTATGAAGTTATGAAAGAATAAAAAAATAAAATAAACACATGGAAATGTTGAGTCTCGATACACTTTTACCTGTTCACTTATAACTAGGGTTGCAACAATACAATCAGACATTGGTCCGTTCCAGACCTGTTCTTCATAAAGGAAGCTAACAGTAAAGCCAAACACCCTTCTTTCCCTGCAAGTTTTTTTTGCTTAACTGCAACATATATATGCATTAAAATAAAAAAAAGTCTGGATATGGATAACCATGTGTATCGATAAGAGGAGCAGTATTTCTTGTCTTGCTTTCTGAATGTTTTAAAATATTCATAATGATTCTGCTGTATAGCTACTGGATCTTAACAGCTTTTATGACAGAAATCCTGCCCAGGTGTATCCAACTATTCAAACTCTGTCCACATGATCTTAAGCACTTAAAAGATGTTTTTCTCCACACCAACATACCTTAATGTTTCGTCCTCCCAGCATGACTGAGTTCATCTGCTCCAGGGCCAGCTGAGCAGCCTCTGGTACATCATACTCCACAAAGGCAAATCCCTGCATTGTCAGACAAAGGTCAAGAATAACCTGCACACACTTTCTTTGCAATCTACGCCACGTCTCAAGTCAAAGTTCAGCACTGACCTTGTGTTTCATTGTAACCGAATCCCAAGACATGTCAATGCTCTTGATTGGACCAAACGGGGCAAAAGCCTGTCTGATGGTGTCCTCACCAAGCTCATAGTATATGGAGCCCACATACACCCGACACATGATCGCTAGAGCGCGCTGCCTCTGAGCTGCCACCTACCAACCAAGGGAAACAAGACATAATAAGCATTAGAGAGTAAAAGAAAGGAGGAGAAACAAACACACATACACACACACAGAAAGAATATATGTGTATTTTCTACTGTGCTTGCTTTCCCCAAAATTGTTAGAGGCCAATTCCAAGTAAAGGGGGGTCTGGACAGGTAAATAGGGTAATAATGGGATACTGCAATGGACAGAACTTTGTGGGAAAAATATTAACATTTATAAAAAGAAAACAAAAACAAAAAAACACTGATGTCATCAGAGGCGATTACAGTATGTCCTCTATTCTGTTACTACTGAACAGACATATGGAGGAAAACACATTGATGTGATTGACATGCACAGCCCTCACAAAAATTTTGGCTTCAGTAACTGACCTGTAGTCCGGGGATGCAAGTAAGGTAACAAAAGTAATCGTGGAGTTCAAACGAAATCCATACAAAGTCTTGATGAAAGCATTTGAAACTTTCTTCTCAAGTCTAAGGTGAGGGGCGCTTTAATCCCTGAAAGCTGCTCTGTTTTACTGACGCCTTTACTGCTTCTCTTAACTTTCACTGTGTCACCAACAAAAATAAGTTCGTAAAGTATAACATCGAGGGAAGATGACTTGTTCATTTAACAGAAAAAAAGAGCTTGACTTTGAGATGGCCAAAAAATAGCCCTGTCCCACAATTTCTCTCATTTTGGTCCATTAAAGGGATTGCTATCCCTCTTTTGTCCCATGCCAAGAGCTTTGCTTTTTTTTGTTTTGTAAAATGAGCAAATGCATATTTTTCAAAAAGACGTGACTTTTCTCACATTTACAAACCTCCAATAAAGTCCTATAAAAGCCATTTAAAGTGTTTTAAACAGCCTTTTTTCTATCTTCTTCTTAAAAAAATAATAAAAAATACACAAACAAAATATCCCACTGCAACGCAAGAAAGCAAAGGAAGCGCTTCGACAATTAACAACAGTCAGTCATCTCAGAAGAGATTGCAGTAAAGTCGCAGGTACGTTAGGTGTAGAAAGCCAAGTTTTCTTATAAAATATGCATTCTTTGGTTAGGAAAAAAGGCAGGGACTGTTGCTATTGCAACAGTAAAAGAAGGGTAACAGTCCTTTCCATTGGGAATGCGCACAGAAAAAAAAAAATTTAATAATCTATTGACCGATTGTAAAGGTGAGAGAGGATCTCCAAAGCCCATTGTCACTGCTGCCATCTGAAAGACAGTAAAGATGAAAAAAGTGCTGAAAAGTAGGTTAGATATCCCTTAGCTTTGCTTTTCTTTCTTTCTTTTTTTTTTTTTAAAAGGTCATTGCTTTGCTAAATAGACAAAAGCAGTAAGGCTTACACTATAATCAGACCCTCCCTCTAAACAATATACAGAGAGGATTTACCTCCTTTAGCTAAATTATAGCTCACCACACAGCAATAAACAAATACAAGCAAGTTCCCTTTAAAAGTGCAAAGCATTTAACATGATAACCAAAGCCTTCATGATGATCGTCTCCGTCTGAAAGAGAACAAAAGGCAAAAGCAAAGGGCAAAAGGTCTACACATGCGTTCTTTTTCACAGCACGTGGTAGAAGAAAGGCAAGACTTCCCAAAGAGCTAAGCCCAAACCGACTTGTGACAGTAGAGATGGCTGAATTACCAGTGCGAGAAAAGACTATGATATTCTGTCTACAGTCAAGACTCACAGGTGACACATGCACAACAAAGATTTTGTTTGGCACATTACCAGATAGTTTCACACATCTCACCTGGAGGTTGGTGAGCTGTTGCTGCTGATGGGCGATGGTCTGCTTCACCAACACACTCTTAATACTTTGCTCCATGGCATACTTCTTAGCCTGGGAGAGGAGAGGCGAAATTACATGTAAATTCCACAGATGAATAAAAGATCAGTTCATCTATGTGACACGGCATGCAAAAACTAGGCTAAAATCCAAACTTTCATTTAATCCTACATTTTTAAAAAGTATAATAAGAGGAAAAAACAAAAAACCCCAAAACAAAACAGGATTTCCCATATAATAATAAACTAATTATTTGCAGTTTATGCATTAGAAACAGTTGAATAACTGCAGGTTTTGGGAGATATTTGCAGATGGTGCAGTTAAGATAAATACTTGAAATGCTGGAAAGTCTGGTTGTTCTTGATGTTTCATTGTTCATTGGCATATTTGACTTCTAGAAACTTCTTTTTGCAAATTTTAGTGAGATTTGGGAATAAATCATTTTAAATACGGGGATGTAATAGTTTCATCCACCCACATAAAAGCTACTTTTTCTACTTTCAGTCTTGGATATTAATATGCATACAGTTAAAAAGCACATTAAACACTTTGGTATCGGCCATCTGTAGCTCTTTCAGACACACCTTTACATTACAGCCACTATTTCCTATAAGTAACTACAGGAACCCTTAGTAAAAGAGAGCCAATAACAGGTGTATCACTTAAAGTCTGGCTGCATGCTGCTTGATCTTGAAACCGCAGCAAAATCAATGGCTCCTATCTGATGTGCCTTAAGATTTCAGGTAGATTGGCACATGTTTAACCATGAAGAACAACAGCTGTAACTTCATTAATATCTTATTTAAAATTAGCCAAAAGAAGAAGACTGACATTCCTTTAAGAACCAACAGGATCTGACTTGAGTCATTAAACTAAAACCTAATTCATTACAGGTCTTTTGGTGTATTGTGGTTTGTCCCATAAAGTTTGTAGCACTGTCTGAATTCAGTCATGTTAACAGACAGATGAAGCCCACATGGTAACGCATTCAACATCTGAAAGGGGCTTCTAATCCCCTACTAAAAGTTATGAAAGGAGGGTTTTATGTGACATAAAAGAAATAAAAGTATTGCAAGTAGACATATCCTTGTGCTCAATGTGGTATATTTGAGGTAATTTTAAAAACAAAAATCTAAAATTTTCATAACCAGTGTTAATAAATTTCAAATTAATAGCACATTACCTGTTGCTAACTGCAAGTTACTGGTTTGGTTTAATAACTGGTTTATGGCAAGTTTCACATGAAAAGAAACGTTACAGAAGTAAAGAGGCTGTTAAACATTAGAAGATTAAGGCCAAGAATGACGTGTTCTTCCTCAATAAAAATGATAACACAACAGCAGTAAAGAATTAAGTTAAAAATTAATTATAGTATTTTCTGCTACTCCCGTCCACTAACTTTTATTTGACAAAGTGATAAAGATGATGAATTAAGAACAAGATGAAAATAAAACTCTGATGCAAGCTGACAGCAGCGACCTCATCTCTATGTCGCAGCGACGGCACCATGCAGCGATGAGTCTAGGGGGTGTAATGAACTATTTAAAAGCTGAAGTGATTGATTACTTTGCAGATGAGGTTTTGTTTACTTTTGTGCCTGTAAAAATATATTTAAAGGGCCAGTAAATCTAGTTCAGGGGCGAGTAGTGGAAAAGGAAAAACAACATTGGACTAGGCCTTTTCCATAGTATATGATCTGGGATAACACGGGTTTAAAATTTTCCACAATATTAAAAGAGTGGAAAATCATATCGCAATATGATTGCTGTACAAATGTCATTCATTTATGCGCCTCGCAATGTAACAATCTGACAAATCAAACATGCAGCACTATCTGCTGTTTGACCCCTTGTGAATATGGAAATTGAAAAATGGAAATTACTGATGCAGTTCCATTGCGGAAAAGGATAGCTTTAAACAGCTGGTTAAAAAGCTCGACCAAAGATACACCCCAGACAGAAAATATTTTTCACTTTTATTATGTGCCAATATTGTGCAGCTCCTGATGAGTTACAAGATTAAGTTCCTTTAGTTATTGTTAAAATATGGAGTTCAGCAGTTATTTTATTTTCTACTTTTGTGCTTACATTTGACTTATGCTGTGTCATTACTGTTGCACTATAATTCTGCCACTGGCACCTTGTTTCAATAGATTCACGCTTCAAATGAGGAAGTGTGTTATCAGTGACTGCAGCTTCATTGGAAAAGAAGAATGAAAAATACACAGCTTTTGTTTCTTTCATCATAAGAACCAGTACTGCAAAAAAATTGTGATTTAATTTTGAGGCTCTAGCGCCCACCCCTACATCGGACATTTGTTTATAACATGGTCACTAGCAGATAGTTTAACATCTTACCCTCTGAAGTGCCTCCTGCTGCTCTGGGGTGAGAGGCGGCAGGCCAAGCTTGGAGCCCGTGCCCTGTCCATTCTCCATCGTCAGAGCTTCACCACCCTGCAGTCGAGAGAACAGAGCACTTTAAACAAAACACTGAGAAACAAGAGCGTAAACCCCTGCACGTGCACACTGTTCATTCGCACTTAATTTCAATGAGAAATTACATCATCTCAAAATGAACAGGATATCGCTAAATAGGTCAACATTTAAAGGACATACACCCGGATTTTTTTTTTTAAAGCAGGCGGGACTGGATGGGCTCCTTACCTACGCAACCCGCTAATCGCTGGGTCCACCAGACTGAAGCGGAAAAGCCCCCAAGGGGATGAGCACTGATGGGGAAGCTTTAACAAGTCAACAATTTCTAGGGGAAATAAAAAACGTCTTCAGACTAACAATAACAAAAGCAGGGCGCTAGCATCATTTTACAATGGACTCCATCTATAAGCAGCCGTCTTTGATCAGATCTTTAGTGAGCCAGGGTAATGCGCATGAACGCTAGCCTCGCGTTGTGTATACGTTAGCTGAGTGAAGTAGTAGTAAGTGGGCTAAAGTTCAACCTTTCCCTAAGAACTTTTTAACTGAGGAATATATAAATCTTAACTGCAACCTCTTTGTTGCACTTGGATGACCTTACAACGGTACAATCAGTACAAGAAGCTCCGCATTGATTAGCAAGGCCTGGTCTCTATTGAGATAGCGTTATCTTTGCTGCTAGCTGATATTAGCTAATGCTAGGCATTCATTGCTATGGCGCGTGAATTAATCTGCATGTTCTCCACAAGGATACGCCGTCAAATTTAAAGAACACACGGTGCACCTAAATACTAAGATACATCGCATTTTACTTACGTAGCGACCGCTACAGCTGAAATCTGTTAATGTGCCTCTTTATCAAGGAAATTATTTACCGCAGTGTCCGTAACTGCCATGAAGCACACCTTCTCGGAGAGGCCCGCACACGTCAACGCTCGCGAGAATTGCATATTTTCAATGAAAGATATCGCGAGAACACTATTTCTCGCGATGTTGGGGTGCGGGAGTTAATGCGCATTTTTATCCATGCAACCTTCAGGCTATATTTATTATTCTGTGACATTATTCATAATTTAATGTATCATATCATTCCAATTGTGTTGTTTTTAATCAATTACTCTAGCTAGATAGCACTAGAATGACCAGATCCCAGAAAACCTAGAGAATAAACACTATTTTGCCAGTCCTGTATATCCAGGTTAGAGGACTGACATTCAATGTGTAAGGGTCAAATCACTATCTCCTTAAATTAAACACAATAAACATAATTTGTAATTTTTATTTTTATTTTTTAAAATATTCTCCTGCATTTATATTACACTAACTGTTACATCAGTTGCTTCTCTGTCCGATGATCTATCCGGTAAACCTTTAGGCAGGAGCACCCAGAGAGCTGGCCAGCCAGGCAAGATAAACTTTACTCGTCACAGCGAGACTTCTTCCCTGTCTCTGTGAGTCCCTGCATCCTTAAATGTCTCCAGTTGTCCTGAGTTCCCTCTGACTGTCTCCTTGGTGCATTTAAACCCCTGTTCCTCCCTGTCCTCGTCATCTGTTGTCTTCATCTCCGTTATCAGTCATCATCATTTTACCATCTCTGTGCAAGTCTGCAGATTTCTTTATTAAATCATAAGATTCTTAAATTAAAGTCTCTCTCTGTCTGGGTCCTCGTCACAAAACATGACATCATTGTTTTGTACATTCCCCACATTTGTGAAAGAAAAGCAAAACACTTTTTTTAAAGTCTGTAACAAAACCATCAAATCTGATAAAGGTTATTTAAATGCTGCAAAAGAAGAATGGATTGGAATTAAAAAAAAAACACATCGTAACCTTAATTACTGGGGGAAAATGATGAATGATGATCATAGTGAGTAAGAAGTAAACTGAGTGCATATTTTCGACAGAGATTCACTTTTAATATGTATGTATAATACAATAGATACATATAAATACACTCCAAAAATAGAGTCCTTGAAATGTACAAAATATTGATAAAAAATAATTATAAAAATGGAGGCAACTTTGCCTATGGTACAATGTATACAATGTATGAAAAGATCTTTACTGCAGATACTACTATGGCTCTGCAGATTTTTTTTAAAATTTTATTTTAACCTATGTCGCCTCACCTTGAGATTGGCAAATCACTTTTGGTGGTCAACTCTCTCAAGCAGTTTACAGTTTCTGTTTTGCCTGTCACTATTCCCTTTCTGTTTCCTTACCTGGTTCTTCCTGACCTTGTTCTTTCTCCTCACGTTCCCCTCTTTCCTCTCTCCCTCTTTGGACTGACAATCATACACAAATAGATTGTATTCAGTTGGATGAAAAAATTACATTGATATGAAAAAAAAAACTATTAAGATCACTCTCCTCTCTCAGTGTACTTTCAAACAAAAGGCAAATAACCAAACCACATGTACATCTAATAAAAGATATAAATATTGAAACACTGATCCAACATTATACTTTATTGACGGATCATTTGATCTTACACTTTTACCTGAATGTTGCTCCGGGGTTTAATATCGGCACATATGACAAAATAACCAGCTTCTCTCATTCCATTTCAAACAGGACAGTGGCAACAACAGCAGCCTACGGACAATTTTAAGTTTTAGATTTTAAATAAGCTATATAAATTTCAATGGGAGCAACAGGACGGTCAAATGTCGCTGATTTTACTACACGAGGACGAATTGTATTGTAGCAAACATCGTCGGAGAACACGTTTTCAACACTGCAGGTTACCTGGGTGTTATGTTTTTCAGCTAAAAAGAAACATGGTCTGACTCCTACCTAACTATATAAAGAGTAACTGAAGGTTATATGCAGCTAATATGTCCTGTTTTAAGCCAGGCACTTCCACCTCCGCTCCGCTGTGTCTCAGCCACCATGGCAGAAAGGGCGCTAAAGCAGTGTTGCCAACTCCTCAGTAAGGAAAATCGCCATTGGTTGTACTAATAGTCGATAAATTACGTCATCGCCTAATTGGCATAATTGGACATGTAAATGTAATTGTAACCTACGTTGTTGGAGAGAGAAATAACAGCGTGGAAGAGACATAAAGTGAGTAAAAAATGTCCTAAATGCATTTAGAATTTATTTAGAAGTACAAATTAAATTTGTTTTAGCAATTATTGTTTTATAATGTCACAATTCCAACCCTGCTCCTGTATCAGGGCTTGGACCGGCAAAAGTGACCCGAAATTGGCACTCTGGTGTAGTTACTTTGTGTGTGTGGGTGTGTGTTTATAAGTAGTTTTAAACCTTGTGATCCACAAAACAGCATAACAGTAAAAGAAGAACTGACTGGTTACAGACAGTGCGGGAGCAGCGGCTTCGCTCATGCGCGAGTCATTTCCAGTTCGGACGCATAGGTGCGAACGTCTGCTGCAGTGTTGCCAACTTAGCGACTTTGTCGCTATATTTAGCGAGTTTTCAGACCCCCTTAGCGACTTTTTTTCTAAAAAGCGACTAGCGACAAATCTGGCGACTTTTTCTGGTGTTATTGGAGATTTATTTATGACGACTTTTTGACGTGAAAGCGGGTATCGCTTTTACTCTCAAAAAGCAGCGGGTACTGCCGTTGGTACCTCGCAGCTGGGGGAGGACTATCCTCCGCCTGTGAGCACTTTGGCACGGGTGAGGTGCCTATGGCAGCACCGCTGCTTGTTAAGAGTAAGAGCAATAGGCGTTTTCACGTCAAAAACGTCGTCATAAATAAGTCACCAATAACACTTTTTATATTTTTAGTAGTGTGTCACACAAACAGCAAATATTGTCAAAAAAAGTAAGAAATCTCTCGCAGGGCGAGTTTGATTTTGCTAAACTCGCCCTGCCTTTAGGTTTCACTAGGGATATATCCGTAGATCAGTGTAGCTTAGTGATGGTAAATTTGATTCTTTTTACTGAATCGAGTTTTAATGAGTCACTCACCAAAGTGAATCGATTTTTTGAGTCATTTGGGTCACTGAATTTCAGCATTTATTTTCTAATCTTTGCTCATTATTCATATAAAAACTTTAACTATTACACAGACAACAGATAAAACCCTTGCAACCTAACAGCTAAAAACATTTGTAATTACTTTAGTCAAAAATTATACACTGAATGAGTTAAAATTAGAGTAACATGATTGAATTTAGCAACGATGTTAAAAACGTCACTACCACAAATCTGTTATTCTTAATAAATCATATTGCATCCTGATATTATGCATATAAAATGTTTTGTACTCTGTCTTAACGTGTCATGTCAACCCAAGACACTACATAAATACTAAATTAAATTCACCATTCCTCGTTCCTTATTTAAATAATTTTTTGGTAATGCATGCATGGAAACATCAAAACACACGCAGCATATTACATCTTGTTTATTGTCATGTATTTAATTGCAGTAGCTACAATATTTACCAAAGGTTTAAGTAGAACACATCCGAAGGCAAGTTTTATTCAACAGAGTCACAGAAATAAAAAAAGAAGAAGTCATTTGACGTAAAATAAGACTGATATGGAAGGGTTTGTTTTTTTTCCATGTTTGCACAGTCTAAACATTCATTTTCATGGTCAGGTCCTCTCTGGAACTGAACTGTGACTGACAAAGGCAAAATGCAGTTCTGGACGGTTGCAGGCTTTTAAGACATGCAGCTTACTAGGATCAAACAAGAGCAATAGTGGCACTGCTTTGTGTTGTCCAACATACGCCTCTTTTGATAGCCACAAACAAATATGTACACCACAGCCTGTAGCAGGTGACTGTCTGGGAGGCTTCAGGGCTCCTGTCTTAAGAGACATACTGATAAGTAGGCTCGACACAGAGTATAGTAAGTATTGTAGGCAATGACTGTACAGCAGTGTAACTGTTATGAAACTGCAACCTCACAAACCCATAAAACAAATGACGCAGAGCTATGTAAAACGTGACAACAGTATTTTGCTGATGATCACTACTGTTTTTTACTACAGTTTTATTAAGGAGTAATCCACCCAAATGGCAGCTTTTTATGTTTCAGAGACCAGGTTCTTGATAAAAAAAAAAATAAATCAGGCACTGATGCACAGCCAGCTCTATTTTTGTCTTTGTGTGGGTTGCAGTGCCATCGTTTTCACATTTCACACCAGAACTGTGTGAAATAAAACTAGAGTAGATGGGGTTCTGGGAAATAAAAACATGCAAAGGAAAATAATTCAGTTTCTCATCACCTGCTGTAACATCTGGAGTCCATGAAAACCTCACAGGAAAAACAAATTCTAATGATTTGGGTGGATTTCACCTTTGAAAGATCTACGGAAATATTTACAAAACAAAATTCATGTACTAATATTTTCAAATGGTTTGGGAAATACAATAATAGTAACTATAGCAGGAATATTAATAAACAAAATGGCAATTTTTTAATAATTAATTTTAACATCAGATAGTCACAGCTTTGCTCCTGTTTAAGTAAGACTACGCTTTCAAATCACACGTAGATTTATTCCAATTTTTGTACACAGGCTACTAATATTGACGGCAGCAGAGACCATAACCATCTTATCCATAAGTCCAATAAAAAAGGCTGCAGCTCTTAATCAAGCTTCCATTACTCAGCCTCGACTTCCTCTTCACTTCCACACAGGCTGAATTTGTGGACTAATAATAAAGAATTGCAAAGTTGATCTTGTTTTAAGACTAAAGTCAACCTGAACGTGTTAATTGCTAAGTTTTGGGTGATGCCATTTCACTGCCATAACAGGCACTTTGCAAGTCTTTGGCTTTCACGGTGGAAAACCTGTAAGAGCACTACAGGCTAAAACAGAGAGGCATCATCTCATTACTTATCACCTCATTCAGGCGTGGCATGTTTAGCTGTGTGGAGATAGCATTCAGTCGGAGAGTGCAGTGAGGTGTGTCACTTTGAAGGTGTAGAACAAAGAAAAATAAAGATTTGTGCAATGCATGTACTGTTTACAGTTAAACAGAAGAAAAAAAAGTCAGCTGAATGGGTATCAACAGTGCACATAAGACGGAATCTTAAATTCCCTAAAACTCTTGTGAACTGAAGGTTCTGGCTTGTGAGGGAGAGGGAGGTTTAATCAACAATAAAAGTGTGCAAATGAGGCTTTGAGGAACAAAATGTCTGTTTGTATGTAGTAGTATGTAGTTGCTGCATCTGTAAGTATAACATATCTGCTCTGGATATTGGCATTATGGAAAACCTAAGATTGTAAGATATCTTAAGGCATGATAGCCCTTTTAGGCAGGGAGTTTGTCAATCTTCCTCTGCTCTGTGGGGTTGCTGGACGCAGCCGTGATTCCTCTGGTCCTCCAGCCAGAGGCGCCTTCTCACTGAGATGATTTACTGTCTGTCAAGGTGCAGCATCCATCTGTGTTTGTCCCTTTTTTTATTCCCCATTGGGTCAGCTCCCTGTGCTTCCTCAGGTCCACGGCTGTCTCGTCCTACCCGCTGCCCTCTCTTGCTCTCTCTCCATCTGAGTGATCAATGCCCCGGGACCCTCCATCTGGGCCAGAGCCTGTCGGGACCCCTCCTCACTGCGTGCTCCCAGAAGCGAGTGCTCGGACCCGGTGTTGTTTGATGGCATTCTCCAGGAACCCCGCCACCTTCTCACTGTCCTCCTACAAAGCCACCAAGATGCGGACAAAGTTTATTTGGGAAAAAAAGTGTTAAAACTCTTCAAAAAACAAAAGATAAAAGAAAAGAAAAAAGAATAAATTACTGCTGTACTTGTTCCCAGATCATTAAAATGTAAAAACAAAGAAGCTTTTCCGTCTACCTCATTTATGAAGGCGTAGTGAACAAGTTCACTGGCGAGGTCTTTGGAGGTGTCAGCTGAAAGTTTCATACAAAATAATTCAGTTAGAAAAATATACAAGAAAAATAAAACAACAGGTGTCTTTTTTCAAATAAAAAGACTACACGGTTATCCAGATCAATCTATACAAACAAGTGCTTTAAATGGACTTATAGTATCAATTTAAAAGTCCCACGTCGCCTTGTTCTTAAGTTATCGTATTCACAAATCATGACAATAACCCATCAGCAATTTATGTCTGATGGGTTAAAACAAACAAAAAAAACAAAAACAAAACATAAATAAATATGTCAAACTGATTCACTGCCTCACATGGAAATTCATTAGAGTGAGTTATGAAGTTGATCTGGCTATTACATTTGTTTATGTTTGTTAGTTGGATCACTCTGAAAGTAATGGACAAATTTGCATGAAAACTGCAACCAGATGTGAAGTTTGGGCTTGAATCAATCTGGATGATGATCTAAGAACACTCACATTGTTGTGATATTTCAGAAATGTCAACTTACTTGGAAGGATGTCGCAGCTGAGCTGCCTGTGAAGTTTATCATCCATCTTCAGAAACAAAGAGAGCTAAGGAGACACCAAAAGGCTCAATTAAAGTCAAACTGAATTCATATGTATTCATTCTGACTGACTGAAATGCAGAGCTGCTAAAGCAACGCTGCAGTAGGATTCATCTTTAAGGAGCCCAGGTTTTTACACTGAAATGGGCAAAGTACCTGTAACACTATGTGACTCACATGAGTTTTGGTCCCTTCTTCATTTGACTCCAAATTACAGTGCATCTGAACTACCTGCAATGACAACAGAGTAAGAAGCACTGAAACGTGAAGGCAAAGCAAAGTATTAAATATTTAAAGTGTTTGGAGTGATAATAAATAGTTATTATTACAATAATAGAGAGACATGCATAGACACGTGCATGTGCTTATCCTACACAAGTGACACACACAACAACTTAAAGGGCAGCAGAAAGCTTTTGTAATCCAACTTTTGCTAACACTTTCCCAACATATCTGGCACTGATACACGTGATGCTAAGCAGGGACACCATCTAAGGTAATAACCTAAAACATAATAAACTAGACATTTTTCATTGATATTCAGATAGGCTCATGCTCATATGCTGTGCTCTGAAATAATGAAAAGTAATCTTAATCAAAGACACACAAGGTGATACTGTCACACCGTGATGTGACAGTGTTTTGCAGGTCTGAGCTGCTGTTCACATAAGCGCAATGTCTAACACTGCCCTGTTGCTTAATTTGGTTAATTTAAAAAGTTGCTCCTGATGCATTCCTAGTATTGGATTTAAATGCAAGCAGTCAGCTCTGATTCACAGTGAGACCTCTCAGTCCAAAATTTGTTCCCCTTCAAAGCTGACTGCATGGAGACGGTCTCACTGAAATCAGATGCGGGCAACAACAAATATGAGGAGATTTCCATGTGTAAATATCTCACGTGTTGCAACATCCCAGACATACTGCTGAAAGTCTACTGTAAACACAGAGTCATTCTCTAGAGATGTAGCCAGCAGAGATGTGCAGCCAGCAAGTCTGTGCATTTAACACTACTGTTGTTCAATCTAAGGTGCCGACCTTCCTTGTCTCCGTCTCCTGGGGTTCAGGAGTCGGCGTCTTGACCGTTTCAACCTGCTCCTGAGACAAGGAGAGCGCTCGGGGGACGGGGTGAGGCCGCGTTGAGGCAAAATTCATCAATGGGTAGATTCCATTCCTGAAGAGAGAAAAGGCCAAGATGTTAAACTTGAGAAAGTAAACTGAGAAAGTAAAGCACTGCAGTAACACTTACTTGACATCCTCTAGAAACTTGTCAAGTTCCAATGGGGACACGTGGGAATACCTGCAGAGGGGACACAAAAGAGAACAGAGAGCAATGATCTTGACTTGTCATGCTTTCTGGCAGACAGCGGAAGATTCGAGGTGGGTATAAGATTTTACTTGAGCTGAACTCCCTGTCTGTCTTCATGTTTAATCTCTGCCATGACAGCATTGGGGTCAAATGACTTGGTTTTCTCCTCCACACAGTTCTCTGGAAGCAAGTCTGTAGATGCATCACAAGTGTGGCCGTTACTAAAGAAATCTGATGCACACAAGCAGCTGCAGTGCACATAAGAGAGAAACTCACACTGGTTGTTGATGAGGCAATGGGCGGCGAGCAGTTTGAGCGAGTGGACCTCGAACAAGACTCGGTGGAACAAGAGGTCGTGAGCTGTAGGACGGAGCTTGGAGTCGTGATGCAAACAAGACTGGGTGAACTCCTGCAGGAGCAATAAGGAAGTAAATCCAACACATAACCATGCAACTGTAAAGTGTGACCCAGTTTCCTGAGCATCACTGTGTTCTTTCTGGCATATTTAACTGACGGAGCCCTGCTGTGAGGTCTGAATAAACCTAGAGGGATGGCAGTGTGAGTAAGCGTTGCTAGAGTAGTGCAGGACAGTTTGTCTTTTCTACATGTTTCTGCAGCTGTTCTTGCATTTCAGGGCATAAAGTATTTTTGAGACTTACTCTCATGAGAGGGTCTTCAAGAGATTGACCTGCATTGACTATGGCCTCCTTGGACACAGCACTATCTCCATTGGCCTGGATCTCCAGCACAGCCATCTGTAAGGGTACAAATAATCTGTCAAGAAAAACAGCCACACACACAGAAAGATGGAAATCCAGCAGATTTACTTCTCTTTTACCTCCAGAGCACAGATTCCAAAGGAGAAAATGTCTATGGCGTAACCATCTTCGCCAGCTGGAAATGATTGAAGAGAAGCAGGGTGAGAGGAGGGTAAAAATAGGAAAACTTAACGAAAAAGCTTACCCCAAATTAAAAAGGTAGCAATGTGCAATCAAAAAAAAAAAAATCAATTTGAAAAGGGGAAGAAGGTAAACAGTTTATCCTCATTACAAAGGGATTAATCTATCCTTTTGTCTTTTTGGCAGCTGCAAAATAGGTACAAACAATCTCCTAAATATCTTGAAATAATTTGTGTCTCATCCATTTCACTTTGGCAGTACTAATTCCAACGTTTACCTCATTATCTACAATAATTACAGACAACAGGTCACAAAATACCCAGAGCTATCTGATAGAAGGCCCCGTTTGGCGCTTCTGGCATACAGATTACTGACAACTAGTCTTTTTCTCAGCGGTTCCCATTTCATACAACGTGCAAATATCTTCATGTGTAGTAACTGAGGTCTGGAGCTACATTAAACTGTGAACATAAAGACTGAATTTTTACTCTGCAGGTCAAACAGTCAGGTGGGAATCAATGTAGACCGATTAAATAAAAGCAACGTCACAGAAAGCTGGGTGGAAATGCCACTTACCTCCGTATTCTGGAGCAAAGAAATGAAGATTTCTCTGCTCATCACGATGTTGCCTCGCTTTGCTGTGAACACTTGCATCTGGGAAAACTGGCAAGAGAAGGCAGAGCACAAATATATTAGATATTAAATATTAGATAAAACTAATGAATTGATATTAAACCACTAAACAAAAAAGGTCCCTTACCATTAACAAATAGCCGATGCCACACTGTGGAAAGAGAGTTAATACAATTTAGATATTCATTCTGCTTAATGCCATGAAAATAAAATTTTAATTGATTTTGTACTTTACTGTACTGTTATTTAGTGTAAGATAAGGTGTATGTGTCCCTTTGACTGACTATGCTAAAACATAATACAGGAATAACTGCTGTGACTTGTGTTTAGAGCAGTGCCCTCCTGATTATCCACTGAAACTCGCTGATTCAGACCTTGTAAGGACCTTGAAAAACTTTTTCTGTACCTAAAGTTGTTTGATTATTGTGGTATGACCAATCTAACTTAAAGAACACGTGGAGATCGAGGAGATTTCAAAGCCATGAGCTGTACCGCAAGTATTAAAATGTACTTATGCTGGAAATGGTTTTGACACAGAAGAAAGTTATAGTTAAGATGAATCTGGTATTAAAATGCGGGAAAGATTCGACCTGGTTACAGCCCTGCATGACACTAAACCTCAAAGTTTGGTGTTTTTCAGTCCTAAAAATCAAATGTTCATATCTTCTGTGCTTTAGAAGTTATGAGGGTTTAGCTGGAAAAAAATAGCACGAATATTAAGGAGGAAAATTCACTTTAGAGGCTTCATTAGTCATAATAAAGTTATTGTACAAAAAAAGAAAACCAGCTGATCAACTACTTGCAGTAACATTAAAGTCCCTGCTGGGAGCAGACCTGAGCCAATCTTGATGAGGCCGTTGTGCTGGATGAAGATGGTGTCACAAGTCAGGTTTCCATGGATTATCGGTGGATCGCAAGAGTGCAGATAACTGCCAGCAAACAATAAAGCATGTTATTAATGCTCACACTGAGATAACAGACACGATTACATCACACAGAACAAATAAGTCAGTACCTAAGCGCAGAGAGAATCTGTGTGCACCATCTCTTCCAGGCCTGAAATGAATGGGAACAGAGAAAGATGAAGAGCTACACCTCTAAACTAACAGACATGAGTAATATGGAAACATATGCACTGTCATAAAATGCACTAATTTGATATGTGCATGAAAATACCAAAAGCTAATTAAAGTTAAATAAGATTAACTTTATCTACAATTTATTTTAAAGAAGGAAGATATTGTGAATAAACCTCATGAATATTTGAAATCCACCAGGTTAGGATAAGATGCATGTCTGAGCAGACTGAGCGGTGTCGTGTTACGTAATCTCTAATCCTGCTGGAAAAATGGATCTGAATAGCGATGGGACTGCAGTACCCTGAGCTGCCACCGTGAGACTCAGTATGTGACCAGAGTAAAACACTGACCTTCACATTCATAGTCTTGTGGTTTTTCTTGGTTTTCTTCAGGAACTGCTTGAGGCTGCCTGACGACATGTATTCAGTGATGAATATAACCTGTGTGCCACAGACAGAGGAGAGAAAAACCTGTTCATGCACCAGCGTTTGTGTGCGTGAAAAAGAGGAAGCAAGTTGAAAACCTTACTCGAGCCTGGCTCTCCTTCATGTCCAGCCAGTACTTGTGGAACTTGACAATGTTGGGGTGTTCGACCTGCATCAGGTTCTCAAACATCTCCTTGATCTTCTCCTAAACATCACACATCAGAGATGGTTCACATCTAAAAACGTTAGTCTATCACACTATTAGAAAATCAATCAGGGACACTTTAACAATTTATAATTCAAGTGGTTTGTAAGCAGTAATAACGAAAATCACCTGAGTGGTTTAAAGTTCAGGAATTTTTATATTTGCTGGTGTTTATCTGTCTCTTCAAGGTCTCTTGTGAGGATAAATATGACTTTATCAATTCCCTTGATCAGTTTTCTGAATGGAAAAAAAAGGCCTACACAGCTTTGTCAGCACCAGTCCAGCTGTTTAAGTGTTGACCCCCTAAGAAACAGCAAAAAACTGTAGAAAAAAAGCCAAAAGGTCCACTGCCATGAGTTCAACGTCAGTCTTGCAACATCAACGTGAGGAAAAAAACCCCCGCAAGCAGTGATAAAAGGAAGGTAAGAGCTTAAAGATATATGACCGGTGTCTATATATAACAGTAAATCTTCCAGCTTCATCCAGGCTTTTTAGTTGACAAATCAATAAATAGAACCAGAATTTAATTTGCAGATCTCGTAGTTAAAGGTTTATATGAGTTTGGGTACCTCTTGTGCTTTAAAGACTTTCTTGTCTAAGAAGAGTACTTCATTCCACACCACCTCCACTCCTTCCTCCGTGTCCATGGCCAAAGAGGCACTTTCCACACCTGGAACATTACCTTGACTGACCTGCAGGGGGCAAACAGAAACACATACGGGACTTAATGTAAAGCAACAGCTAATATTAATTTATCGTTCTACACAATTTACCACAACAATAATTAAGTTTTTTGACACTTGGAACAGAAGAAAAAGCTGTTAACACAACATGAATATACTGTCAAACTATAAAGTTATTATGGAAAGTGAATAGATAACAAACAGCTGCCTGTTTACACAACAGGAAGACATCCAAGTAAACATCACCGAAACCACAGACTGCATGAAACAAGGACGTAGCTTGAAGGTTGGAACAATGAAGCCAAGTCTCTTAAATCTATCCGAAGACCTCTAGGTGGCGATAGTTGTGGAAAAAAAGACTTCCAGTTCAGTAGACGTCTAAAGGAACGCTGGCTTTCTCTCCTGACCTCTGTAAACACTCTCCTGCGAGGTTTTTTCATTTATTTTAGGTTTATTTGGTAAATCTTTGTCATACTGTAAGAACAAAATGTAAGAAAATTAAAATATTATATTTAAATCAAGAATACATTTTTTTCTCCGCTTTTGGTCTCTACCAACTCCAGTGTGTTTAACTGAGCTTAACTTTTTCTCTCTGCTATTGTTCGCTGAACAAATACCATGAAAAAAAAGTTTTTGTTAAAATTTGGCAATAAAAGCTATCAATAAAAAGAATAAAAAATACTCTTTTACAGATTTGTAGCCATTGATAAAACAGACAATCGCTATAGCTGCCAGGTGGGAATTCACATTCTGTGCTATTGTTTCCAATACACAAAAAAACCCAATGTTAGACGAGCATGAGATCATGCTGGCGTCCCTGAGCGATGCACAGCTTATTATTCTCTGTAATATATAAAAAAAACAAAGGAGCAGAGCGTTATCAAGCCCTCCCTAAAACATTCAGCTACAGAAAAGCAGGGCTGAAATGATTAGACTTCACCCCCTGCTGAGTCTATAATATCTACTAAAAGCCCCATAACACAGTCGCAGAATTATGTCACTGACAGCTCCATTGATAAAAAGGCGAATCGGGGTGTCTGGGTTAAAGAGAGTGCAGTACTAAGCAAATTCAGTTTTCATTCCATTAATGCATCCATCAGTCAGGACAGATGGGAGTTAATTCACTCTACTGAGGCCAAGATAAATGCAGACAGGCCGGCTATAACGTGATGAACGGTATAGACATCCGAGAGGATGCGGAGCAGCTTGTGCGAAAAGAGAAGAGATGGATTAAAGGTAGACAGACGGAAAGAAGTGAAGGGATTGTGCACGAGGGATTTACAGAGATGAGACGCATGCCACAAGATGGAGGAGGTGGCATCAAAGCTCCAAGAAATACACAGGGGGGAAAAAATGAAGGGGAGTGGAATGGAAAGAGGAGGCAGAGACTGGCAGAAGCAGACAGCCTGCAGCTCTGTCACTGCATGAGGTGGCAACGGAGGCAAAGGGTTCATCACAGGATATTGCTGCCTCGGCTGGGAAGACCTGATTTAACCTCCTGCTATGTTTTTAATGCAGCAGCTGCGCTGGTGCAGGGAGTGGAAAGGCTGCACTGGGTTCAAAGTCCAGTGCAACAAGCACAATGCAGGATCCACAGTTCCTGCTAATCCCGCGTCTGGCCAGTGCTTAGAGTAGAAAAGCACTATATAAATAACAATAAATATTTCATGCTTTTTTATTGATTGGTGTGATTCTGTCTGGCAGCCACTTGAGCAGCTATTCTGTGTGCGGTGGACATGGTGGCTGTAAGCTAAAGAGACAATATTAGCCACAAATATAACTGATTACAAAAGGTATTTGTGTATTTTTTGTGGATTTGTGGTGAAGCACTAACTTGTTTTCTACTTTGTCCTCTCTAGGGTGTTTGGGCAAATGTGTCCCCGGGGGGTTTGAATGAGGGTTAGAGGGTTAGAAGAAAACAGGGATGAATTGGGTAAGCTGAATT
Source organism: Haplochromis burtoni (assembly GCF_018398535.1). Classification (NCBI taxonomy): domain Eukaryota; kingdom Metazoa; phylum Chordata; class Actinopteri; order Cichliformes; family Cichlidae; genus Haplochromis; species Haplochromis burtoni. The sequence goes on from NW_024582419.1 coordinate 1,258,007, forward strand.
GCTTCTGGGTTTTTTGGGGGGTGTTTTAATAAGGATTTCAGGGTTATGTTGTTTTAATAGAAATGCAATATTTATATGTGGTGTTGGTAAAGGTTTTTATAATAGTATATATAGCGTATAGTATAATAGTTTCCAACATGGAAAAATGTTACTTGGCTAAATTGCATGTTGGGAAATACAGAATACACCCCTGGCACGTTATTAGCAAGGTGTGGCTCATCAGCAGCACAGTATAAAACAGTGTCAGCTCAGTTAGCAGTTAGTGGTCGAATCTGTAATTTAAGTTCATGGCAAATAAAAATACTTAAATTTTCTCTGCATCAAATCCTGCCTCTGTCTGGGATAGTTGTAGCCCAGATGGTCATTTATCACACAAACTCACAAAAATAAGACGGTTTTAAGGTAACATAGGCTAATTGGCATTGGTTAGCATGTTGGTATTAGCATTTCAAGTGCCACAGCTGTATTACGAAAAAGATTTATAGCCTTACAAAGTTGTTAGCATAGCTTCAGGCTCCTTTACAATAGCTCCAAACACCTCTGACCTCTTTCAGATTTCCTCATGAGGATCAATAAACTATATTAGTAGGTTGTTTGTTCTCTATGGTCTATATTTAAGATTTAGGCAATAGGCTACAACAATAGCCTGTGATTTAGGCTATGATTGTAGCCCAGATGCTCGATGGTCATTTATCACTCAAACCCACAAAAGCAAGTCAGTTATAAGGTAACAAAGGCTTATTAGCATCGGTTAGCATGTTGGTGTTAGCATTTCAAGTGCCACAGCTGTATTACGAAAGATTTATAGTCTTACAAAGTTGTTAGCATAGCTTCAGGCTCCGTTACACCGGCTCTTTCAGATTTCCTCATGATGATCAATAAACTATATTAGTAGGTTTTTAGTTCTCTATAGTCGATATTTATAATTTATCCTATTATATTGTACCTTGAACTTCAGAAGCACAGTCTAAGCACTGAGTTTTTCATTACACAGTTATCAGTAAATCAGTACTGTCAGCAAACTGCAATATACTCAGCATCTACTTGAGGCCTTCAGCTGAGAGGTCTATTCATAAAATTCTTGCAAAAGGGTTTTTTTTTTTTTTAGTTTTTAGATTTTATTTGCTACTTATACTCTTTTGTGCCCTGTCCTTCCCGGAATTGCACATCTCCTGATTCAGTCCGTTTCCACTGCTGTGGTTCCTCAAGAGCCCAAACAGAACCATGTGTAGGCTCTTATTGATGTGATGACACTTATTTGGTTAAATGTGCTAAAACTGCACAATTATAGATTTTATTATGTCATCACAGTGACAATTTGATTGGCCGTTGGCTCTCACAATTACATAAAGTCAAGAAAAAACTGCATAAAACTGGAATGTGGACTCAAGACGAGCCAGAGATTTCAGCTCTTTTACAGTTTACCAATTCAGCTGACGGTCTGTTTCTCTTCACTTTGATTTAACGGTACCACAGTAAATAAAAAGAAAAGTGAAGGGCTTAAACAGTCTTCACAGTGTTGCTGAGATCTGTTCAAACAGAGAGAACTCTGGACTCAAATCATAATTAATGAGCATATGGATTGAATCAACCAGACCGCATGTGGTAGTGAATTCCTATTGCTGCCCTCGAGATATCATTACAGCCATACTGGCCTACGAGGACTCCTGTTTCTTATTACTGCTGAATACACGACTCTGGCTGAATGTTTGGGGTCTTTTACATGACGGCAGGATGAATTCTGAACAGATTTGGGGGCTTCAACCTCTTTACTATGAAGTTGTCCTCAAGTGCTGAGCGGCGGAAATGAGCTTTCTCCAAAGGGTGGCTGACCTCTCCTTTAGCTATAGGGTGAGGAGTTCAGTCATTTGGGAGGTAGAGCAGGGCGATACGACCAAAAATATTTATCACGATATACATTTGAAAATTTGCGATAACGATATAACTGACGATGTAATTGACACTAGACAAAATACTTTACAACTCCACAACTTTATTAGTGGAAAAAACAAAAACAAAACATCAATGTATTTTCACTTAAACAAGCATTATATACAAATTTAACAGTGCAAATGCAAATTCCTTGCTGACAGTTTAACCAAAAGGCATTTCCAGTGGAAATTGGCCGACATATCCTCAGCATAACCATGTATAATATCCACAAAACTTAAAAAGAGGTTATACACACACAATACTGTAATATTATGTTGAAGCACAGTACGTATCACTCCGCCAGGCTCCTGCCTACGATAGCCGTAATGCTCCGACAATCCATCAAGCGGTGCAGGTTCGTAGCTTAGCAAAGTCGTACTAAAACATTTGACAGATTTTCGAGCGCCGTGTACCACATAAAATCGTTCCGAGGTCAGTAAACACAACCAGAATTCATACATAAGGCCCATTAGATTATAAGGGGCTCTGTCGATTTTCAGAAAAATCAAAGGATTGATTTTAAGTGTGCCGTATTTTCCAAAAAAGCATGCTCTACCAAAAATAGTGCTTTGTTGTGTATCTGACGGACGAAAGCTAAACCAGTTCCACACCATTGAAGTTGCAGCATTTTTACAAACCAATTCTGGTTCATCCGTTTCATTCAACGATTTGCTTTCGCCGCCATGCTTTTTCCGACGTGTGCGTATGAAAACAAAGGCACTTTGCATGCGCATTTTACCCATATTCTATCGAGATATTTCATTTTTCTATCGTTGCCCAAAATTATACCGGTATTACCGTGAACGGTATGATATGGCCCAGCCCTATTGGGAGGGACTTGGAGTAGAGCCGCTCTTGCTCCACATTGAAATCAGCCAGCAGAGGTGATTCAGGCATCTGACTAGGATGCCTCCTGGGTGAGGCCACACCCAAGACATGCTGGGGGGATACATATATCCCCTGACTGGCCTGGAAACTCCTCTGTGTTCCCCTGGATCAGTGCAAAGATGGATGGACAATTTCCTGCCATCAAACTCAATCAAATTTAATCATCCACTAATCTAATGTTGCTTCTTCTCATCTCTTCTCTAACAGCTGGGATAACAAGTTTTATACATTTAAAAGAAAATAAAAAGCTAACCTGATACCTCCCTGTCAGCACCATCATCTTAAAATCTCATCTGGGTGTCTTTGGAGAACAGCTGAGAACCAACACAAAGCTAGATGACAGGGTAGCAACTAAACCACTATTATTTAGGCCCGTCTCTCCACCTTAATTACTGCTTATTACTCTTAAATGCTAACCATTGATGTATTCGACAGAGCGCCGCTTGTGCCGTGCTTCATCGTCTTTGACTCCGCGGTGAATGGAGTCAAAACAGCTTTCTGTATCCGCGTCTAACAGGAGGACGTGTGTTAACTGAACCACACAGGCAGAAGACGAGAAGCAATGCTGTAAATATGAAGATTTCACATTTTGACATTTCAGACTCCACAAATATCTTCACGACACGAGCGAGCCTCACTGTGGCTTGTTTACTCCTCAAACTCAGTGCAACTGTAGAGCTCTCTTAAAGCTTCTCTTTATACTCGAGTTGGGCAGTGGAGGAGACATAACATATAATCTCACTACTCAGTGAGAGATGATAATCTGATTACTTGAGCGCAGTACTCTGATCTGCAGACAGCAGGGGGAATTCCTTCCCTTCTGCCATCAATGTGTAGCTGTTGTTAATTTTCTCTGATGGTTGTGAAACACTCCGTCACTTGTCCCAGCTTCGATGCCCCAGGGGTTTAAGCGGGGTATGCAGCTCGGTCGTGGTAGTGTGAGACTCATAAACAGTACCTTACATGCTGGGCTCTGATTGGCTGGCTTAAGGGAGGTGGGTATAGGGTGTGGAAAAGGATTTAAGGATCGTCTGTTCATGTCAAAACAGCTTCTATTCTGATGTTTGTTAAACCTACATGTGAGCCGGTTAAAACCGGATCTGGAGGACTGTAACACAAACCTCTTACTACTTTAGCCAACGTGTAAACATCTCACTTACACATGGTAACGTTTTCAGATATTCTCTTCCTTGATTCGAACACCTTTTTTCATTCTTTAAAGAGAAAAATACAACTTTATCGACTGCCAGTTTTTAATATGCTAAATAAACCAAACAAACCAACATATTTCCACGAAAGTAAATCTCATGGAGACTGAGCGTATTTAGGTCCCGCCCACAAGAGAGCTGAGAGTAATTCACTGCTGATAGAAAAAAACTGAAAAATGGCTAAAATCCTGGGTGTGGTGGACTACCAACAGAATCAACTAACACTTACTAACATTTCATGAAGTTCTGAGTAAAAACAACAACAACAACAACAACAACAGAGCTTTTCAGCGAACGGCATCAAATCTAAACCACAATAACTTTATAAGCCACCTAAAGCTACTCTGACGCATATTGTGGACCCGACTGTTTTCTGAGAATGACATGTTGTGCTCTTACAGAGAACACGCTGATGGCTTCATTGCCTGCTGGATCTGATCAGATGTGTATTAATTAGAACAGCTGATTTATTATGGGTGTAAGTACAAATGTGTCTTAACCAAGAAACATAAAGCTGCTCTATAATAATAAATTATAATAAGTAAAAGGACAGTAGGTTGCACTAAAGATCAAACTATAACACGTGCAGATTCACACAGCCTTACCCTTACATACTTTTAGCTGTTTGGTCACCATTCTCTTATAAGAAGCTGTTCCATCAAACTATATGTCCCAAAAAAGAAACTAAAGAGTTACTTAAAAGAGCACTCTGACAGATTTGGGTCTATAGACCTTTTTCAGATTGTACATCATAAGCTCAGAGTGTGAAAAACTGAGACAGTCTAACACAGACAATAATTCAAACCTTCAAGGTTATAATGTTTGTCAGTTTTTTGTTAAAACTGTTAGAGAAAAGCAGATGATTCAGCTGTACGGTCATTGAGTGAGTGCTGCAGGATGTCTGTAAACTGTACAGAGAGAGCGGTTCACAGTATAATTCATAAGTATCCTGGTGAAAGACACACCCGGCTTTCTGTGCACAGCTGAAATCAAAGCTGCAAGTGTTTTCCTCTACAGCATGATTACAAATGCCGGCTGGAGCATCTGTAGTGACAGTTTGAGCTTTTTCTTTTCTTTTTTTTTTTTGGCTCGAGGCCAGTGAATTATCTGGAAAAAAATGGGAATGAGGTGCCTGATGAGTCAGCTGGAGGGAAAATGGACTGAGGAAGCATCGGCAGACGAACAGGCGACGAGAGGGCTAAGCTACTGTACGGCAGAACCCTTTCAGCAGAGGGTTCTTCAATGAAAGGGGGTCTTTGTCTGACACTGTGTGGGACCAAGCCTTACAAAGGGCTTTGTCTCCACCACCTCGGTATCTTGCGTTTTCCCACACCTCATACCTCAACGATGAGCTGCTACACCGCACCGCATTAATATTTAATAACCACATCTAGAACAGCGAAGGCAACACACCCAAGAAATCAAGCTATGCTAGATACTTGCGGTGCCGGTGTATGTAAATGAGCTCAGGCATCTTTCTTTGTCGCTTTGTGCAAAGAGGAGCAACATCAAGGAGGTGGACTGAAATGTTGCAGGAAATGCAAGAAGAGGTAGAGAAAAATCTGAAATATGAATGTGAGAAAACTGAACAGACACACCTTAATTTTAAGCACACTGACATTTAGCATTACCAGCTTAAAATGATATTATCTGATTACAGATATTTGTATTTATCACCTATTTACTGACACACTTTTACAGGCTTAAGTAACTTTAGATGAGACAGCAACCAACGTCAAAGTTTTCTGAGATCAACATAAAAAATGTTCTATATTTAACAATTATCCCACACATACATCTTTGCCCTATCTGATCTGGTCCTAGACAAGTCAAAAGTTGCATAAAGTTCAAATAACAAAGCCAAAAAAACCCCAAACCATTTGAACCAACCAGCACCATCTGAAGGAGTAAATGAAGCCAAAAGCTTCCAAAAACTGCAGTTCTCCTAGTGGCCACTTGGGGTGGACTCTGTGTTGGCCCTCCTCTAATTTCTCCCATTCTTAAGCTTTGAGAACAATGACTGCAGTTTTCTACAGTCTTTGTTCGAGACGAGCACTTCTGCAGAGACTACCTTGGTTGCAAAAGGAGGAGGGGCGGGTCAGATTGTCAAACTGCATGCTCATTGGCTAACGACTTATGAATGTGTGGTTTCGTATCACAGATAATCGCCTATTTTAACACAATGGATCACCAAGATTTGCAAAACAGGGTTATTTCTTTTGTTTATATGACACAACACGAGTGACTGAGCCGCTATACACTCAGTAGGAAAGTGCTTATACAGCTTGAACGGTTTCCCCGTAGACATCTATAGGACTGGAAGTCTTTTTATAAACATAAGACCACCGCGTTGAGGAGCTTCACCCTCCTCAAAATTCCTGAAATTCTTCCCGTGTTGGCCTCATCTGACCATCATTCCCCAACTTGTGATTAGAATCATGGTTATGGTCGACCATGATGCCAAAGAAATTTGCACACGTGTCTCTTACGAATGTTCTCACAGACATTTTATCGCCTAAACTTCTGAGTGCTGTCACATTTGGAGTATTAGCCATAACTGTGCACTCAGATGAAAGTAACACTTTGATTTATGATGAGCTGCCACCAAGCACTCCTGTCTTTGCTGGAAATAGGTACTTGTCTATATTGTATGCTACTTAAACTGTTAGCAGTCGGACGTACCGCCCACGGGACATTGGATGGTTTAGGGGACTAATAGGACTGCTAAGGGGTTAAATTTGGCTTTTGGGCCTGGTTACATCTTACCCATATTTGGATAGGTTCTGTCCAGCTGTGTGCAAAATAGGTTTAGTGTTTGTTTTGACTGCTGTGGTTTAAGAGACGTCATAGTTGAGAGACTGGCATACTTTACTAATGGTTTCATAATGATTTTGCAAGTTTGCTTAAGTCAAACAAACCAGACTGGAAAGGAACAGGAGATATTATACAGCTCTTTATCCAGCTTGTAAAAAAATCCTTTTTCAACACTGAACCTGTTTGTTTCTGTAGTAACAAATATTTATTTTCCCTTAACATCTGCCAAAAAACCCAGAAACTTCAACACTACTACCGCCATCAAGCCCTCCGGCTGCTCCATAAGCGATCTTGTGCTTTCCACCTGCCTCCTGTCAGGTCTTTAAGCCACGACCGTCTGCTGACCTCTACCCGCCCCGCCGTGCAGGCTGTCTCACCAGATCGCTCTCCCTCGCATCCGGATGTCAGATGTGCAGCACACAATCAGGTCATCGTCGCACACAGCATGTGTGTCTGCTCAGCGTGAAGCGCAACATGATGGCACCAGTAGTTACAGGTCAAGCAGGTTCGATTCCTATTTAGATGGCAGATTATGCACATGTGAGGTATTTCTAACTATCAGGCAAATTCACATTAACTTATCTGGAGCAAGCTCAAATTACCGTCCGTCATACTCCACATTATTTAAATTAAACTGCAGCTGTGATCTTGGATTTTCAGAGCCTAAAAGGTTTGATCTCTTTTCAAAATACGCACAAGGTCACACGGGCTCATAAAGAGATATTAGGCAAATCATCCCTCATCGCGTCTCACTTGTTCATGTTCTCATAAAAGCAGCTGAAGCTTCCCCACGAAGAGGAATGCAGAGGATCAAGGCGGGTTAACCGAGCAGATGAACACAGTGGGGAGAGCTGCTTGAAACAAACTGCAACAAGGCAACAAACGGAAATGTTCATCAGCCTCGTTTGTAAGGACAGAAAAATAGAAAAGAAAAAATGAATGCACTACTGTGCTTCAAAACAGGACCTATTTTCTTTAAAAGGTCTGGATAAAAACCAAATAAAGCACCAATAAAGGCAGACAGCCTTCACAGAGGTCTAAACTGGAAGTTTTGAAAAAATAAAAGATTAGAAAATGTCTGATTTCTGCAGATGTGTTTTGCAGAGGTAATCGTCTGTGGCGTGTTTCGGTCTGTACCAGGAATTCGAGATTACACTGTCCACACTGTGCTCGCTCCCATTGTCACTGTGACAAAGCACACATTTATAGGGCCGGCGTGGGGGAGAGATGGCAGACCACAGCTGTATTTCAGGAAGTAAGAAGCTGCTCTCACTGGGACATGATAAGCATGGGAAGCGCTGAAGTGCTTTATTACATAACACGTTAACATTTTGACTGTCATTCCTGAAAAATAAGGTTTTACTTGACAGGAGCAGGGAACGTGGTTTGGTTTTGTGACTGCTGAACATATGTGTCTGCATGTGCTAGTTACTTAGCAACGGCAGGCTCCAAGGTCGGGTTTAAGTACGTATGAATGTGTTACCAATTTATCTTCCAACTATTTTAAGCAACAACTAAAACTCAGAATTGATCATTCCCCCCATGGATCCAGCAGCTCCTAATGTTGACACTAATATACAGACAAAAACTTTGCTTGGCTGCTTTAATTAATCACAGTTTTCCTCTTGTATCCCAGGGAGTGCTGGATGATGACTCAGTAAAGATGTTACTAAAACTCACATACTTAAAATAGGGGAGAAGCGCACATCTACCTGTGACTAGAGGCTTGTGATCATGACAGCACAGCGGGATGCAAACATCACGCTGGATTCCATTTGGAACGGGAAGTGGGAAATCCCGGGGTCTCAGTCAGGTTTTTTCCATGGAACCCCCTCTCTGGTTGGACTTTTGACTCAGAAACTCGGGGAAGTTGCGCCAACCTTGACTTCACGATCCAAGATGGTAGCAGGGAGCGTAAGCAGGAGTAAAACTGTAGGACTTGTAGTCTGCACTATGAGTATTTGTGACTCAGTTTGAGTTCTAATTATGAACATGCTTTTAAGCATAAAATGCATAAAATGTAAGCACTGCGTTGTTTTTCCAACTATTACTACTAGTAGAGCAGAGTCAACTCGGGAATGACATCACTCTCACCTCAGATCGCAGTGTTTATGGCCTCAATTCAGTTCAATTCAATTCACTTTTATTTAGAAAGTGGCAAATCACAACAACACTATCCCCAATGTGCTTTATAATGTAAGGTAGAGAACCTACAATAATACAAAGAAAACAGGGAAAATCCCAAGAATCAGTTTATCCTCTATGAGCAAAGCTTTGGTGACAGTGGGAAGGAAAAACTCCCTTTTAACAGGAAGAAACCTCGGGCAGACCAGCCGTAGGCATCTGGCTCGACCAGTTGGGGGTGAGGGGAAGAAGACAGAACAAAGAGAGCTGTGAGTTTCTACGATTGGTGGAGACAGTAGAAAGAAAATTGTTCTTTTTGCTTGAATTAAAGTAAAGACAGTTCCTGCACACAACAAGGTTTTTTAATTTTTAGACTTATGGGGCAAAAAAGGCAGACTTTTCTAAAGCCGATTTAGACAATCCACATTTTTAGTACTTTTGTCTCTACAAACACTGGTGTTGAGCAATCAAGAGACGCCTTCATGAATGTAAACAGAGGTTTTACAGCTAAGTGCAAACCACTGGTTACACTCAGGACAGGAAGACCAGATTAGACTTGATAACATCTAAAATAGCCCGCACACAAAAAGTCTCTGGACCGATAAAATCAAGTTGAACTTGTACCAGTGATAGGAGGAGAAAAGTATCCACCCAGCTGCAACTAGACAACTCATAGCCTATAATCATGACACATAAAGGGTTACAGTTAAAATCTGTAAATCTGATTAAGGATAAAGTTAGACTACCACAATTTTAGAGTATGAAAGATCTCACATCACATTTAAAAATGTTTAAAAAAAGCATCAGTGAGGGGAAATACTCGGTCAAAAGTTCAGTAATGACAGTAATGTGTTTTTTTTTTCAGTTTTAGCAAAAACTGTGAGAATGTATCCTGTACAACCGTGTTATTTTTGTTTATCTCTTGGTCTTAATTGTCATCTAAATCGTAGCCATTTAACAGATTAAAGAGCAGATCTGTAAAATGTGAGCCAACAGAGAAACGTGCCTAAACAAACACCCTCTAATAACTTTGTCTGACTAGACCAGAAAAATCAAAAATTTCAATTAATCAGCCAGCAGCAGATGACTCTGTGCACTCCAATCAGTCTGCTGAGAGCTCTGAACAAAACTTCGTTCACGTCATGTTTCATGAACTTTCCTGAAAGGCCCTACTCACCTCCAAACACACACCCATTTATTTCAACCAATCACATGTTCCTGTGTTGAAATGGAAAGAGAAAAACCTACAAGGTCGGAGCCCTCGGGGAACAATTTATCGGCAAACCTGCAAGTGTGTGTTTACTCAGTTTCCTGCTAATCCTTTTAAGACGCAGAAGATAAAAGCCTTGACTGACATTTATAACAGTAATCAGGTGAAATGCAGCTAAGAAAACCCATTAGTATTCAGACAAAACAAAACAGTAATATAATAGGTGATGACAAGTATATCTTGTTTGTATGCTGCATTCACCTCTCTATCTCTTTATCTAGCATGAAGAATATGAGTAGCAGGCGCAATCTGATAAGCATGTGAGCCAGCATCTTGGCTCAACTATTATGGGCTAGGAGAGAAGAGGACAGGCCTACGTGGGATAAATAACACCCCGCCTTATCACGCCTCCAGTAACCACGTGGGTCTCTGTTTGCCTCTTGCCTCAAGTGAAAGATTAAGCCTGCGTAACGTAACAAGATAAATCTCCGTCACAGATTTTGCAGCAGTGGAACACGTCGTCTAAGCTCCTCGGCCTTTTGACTTGTGGTTTTAAGGAGCTATGATTTTAGATTTTAGAGGAAACAGGTGAGAAAGAGGGGAACACAGCCACACCAGCAGACTTTTTCTGCTTTTTATTATGTATTGTGATTAGGAGACTTTATAACAGGATATTTGGGTGCACAGTCGTTCTGATAAACTCTTAAACCCTTTTTTAAAAAGGATGGATGGAAGGAGCTCTCAAATGACTTTACACTGAAAAAGATAAAAAGCCACATGTAAGATTAAAACCCACTAGTATAGCCTATCTGGGTCTAAAACCAATTGCTGCACTTTTTTAAACATGCAAACAAAACCACAGAGTTCTGTGAATACACATGTGCACCCCATGATTCAGAAACTCGCTGAACCACCTTTAACAGCAATAACTTGAAGTAAATGACTGATCAGTCGCTCATATCATTGTGGAGGGACTTTGGCCCACTCATCTTTACAATGTTGCTTCAGTGCACTGAGGTTTGTGGACATTTGTTTATGCACATTCCCACCACAGGATGTCAGGACTTTGACTGGGTCATTGCAACACCTTGATTCTTTTCTTTTTCAGCTGTTCTGTTGTGGATTTGTCAGTCAAATGTGCTCACATTTGACTATAGAATATACAGAGGAGCTCATGGTTGACTCTGTGACTGCAAGGTCCCCAGGTCCTGTGGCTACAAAAGAAGGTCAAACCATCACCCCTCCACCACTGTTCCTGACAGCTGGTATGAGATATTTGTGCTGATGTGTTTGGTTGTTCTCAAAACATGGTGCTGTGGATTATGGTGAAACATCTCCACTCTGGTCTCATGTGTCCAAAGCACATTGTTGCAGAAGTCTTGTGGTTTGTTCAGATAAAACTTTGCAAACCTAAGCAGTTCTTTTTAGAAAAGACAAAGCCCTTCCAAAAAAGCCATACTTATTCAGTTTTTTAAACTGTACTGTCATAACCTTTAACATTTAACATGCTGAGGCCTGTAGAGTCTGTGATAAAGCTCTTGGCAGTTTCTGCGTTCACCGCATGGTCTAAGCTTGGGGTGAATTTCCTGGGATGTCACTCCTGGGAAGACTGTGGCCAAAACGTCTGTATTTCTCGTAACAAAACTCTTTTTTCTTAAGTTGTCCACAGTAGTGTCTTTCTGGAGGAGTTACAAAATTACGTCTTGAAATCCAGGAGACAAACCAGCTCTGTGGGTGCTCAAGAAAGTTTATTTGTTCGCCGAATAAGAGCTGTAGATGAATCTTATAGATTAGTACAGATCCTGAAGCATTCTTCTGATTTCTTTAAATTACTGTATTCACTCAAATAAGTTGTTGTTATCAGTGCTGTAGCAGCAACAACAAGCGGTTTCGCAGAGGCAGGAAAATTCCTGCAGACCAACATCTTTGCATAAACTATCAGTAAAAGCCTCATTCTCTAATTTCACGGCGCCTGCAGAGGTACACACTCATGCTGAGTCATAATTGTGTGAATCTGTGCGAATCATCAGCCGCTCCTCTGTTCTCCGTTTTCTCCCAGGGGCTGATTGATGGCTGTTACAACTGCTTGGCACGCTCGCTTTTCATGTCAATACATCTCCCAACTCTTCCATCAGCTAGAATTGCTTTTTTTTTTATCCATAAACATAAATCTCTGAATAAAGTCGCTTTTCCAGTGTCCCGTTCTGAACAGGAAGAGGCTCTTTACACTCTTGGCCTGACCACAGTGTGCGGCCTCGCAAACAAAAACAAACTCCTGGTTTTCCCATGGTGAAAATGGCAAACTATTAAGGACGCTCTTGCAGGCAGAGGAGTGTCTGAATACTTTCCATAAGTCTGCAATCTCTGGTGATATCTAACTGCATTTACTTAAATACTGCTCGTGTACTCGAGTAAAGTTTCTATGTTATGACACTTTATACTTTTTAGGCTACTACATTTCAGACACATTTAAATATCATTTTTTGGCACTTAGAATTTAACATTAATAGAGTTAAAAAAAAATCAATTAATCAAAGTACCAAAAGAAGACACAGAGCAGCATTATTAGGCCTAGTAAGCCTACTTAGGTGGGGGTAGGTGGGAGTAGGTCGGGTGGCCCTATTACAGACTCCTATGGGAATGATAACAACCATTTAAAGGGTAACATTTAAATTCCTCTTTAAGCTCTGTTTTGGTCTCCTCCAGCTCACAACATAGCTGCTCTTTAGCTGCTAACTGCAAGACTACTGAAGACACTACGACAGACTCAAACTTTCGTGGAATATGCTTCTGCATGCCTTCATTCTGCTTCTCTTTAAATAAATGGCCTGAGGACATTTTCCAGCAGTGTTTGTGCTGCAGCTGACATTGCATGAGGGAAATGCCGAGGATTCAAAGCCATGTGATGTTTAAAAAAAAAAAACTAAGTTAGTTCACGGGTATCTCGATGCATTTTAATTCGTTTCAATTACATTTAGAAGGTGAGGAAATCTGTGCTTTGGAAGTGCACGTTTAAATTGAGCTGCAGCTGCACAGAAATACAAATCGACGTCGATGGAGGTTTGCAAGTTTTGGACTACAGCGGACTCTTGGGCTTCCAGAAAAGACCGCAGTATTGACAATACAGGCACCTTGTTTCAAACACAACCTCGCTTGCTCACACATCCAGAGTGTTTTGGCACCTAAGAAAGACTGATAACGACAGAAGAAGCTTTACAAAACAAGGACTGATTGTTTTGCAGTTGCTCCTTTTTCCTAACTCTGTTGCTAAAGAGTATTTGTGTGTGTGTGTGTGTTTGTGCGTGGGTCTGTGGGGTCTTCGCAGCAGCTTGAAACTGGCCCCTTTCCTGTTTCTTTAAAACCATCTGCAGTTGACTCTGGAGAAGCTTAACAGGGTCTGGCTGAGTCTGTCCTAGTACTAAAAGTTCTCCATAAAGCAGGCTAATTTCTGCCCACTGGATTACACAACTCACGCTTGTAAATCCGCGCACACTTCTACCAGCGGAACAGCAACACGTAAAGTGAGCTTCACCGACCGCTACCTCACACCCCCTTCCTCTACATCTCCGCAGGGGTTACTGCAGTGTGGCTTTCCAGCAGGCCAAAAGGGTGACTCAAGCTAAATGCCGAAATGCACTGGCAAGCAGCGCAAAGGCTTACTGAGTACCTGCCAGAGTAGCCAACCAGCAACAGTGACAAGCATGGATTGAGCACAGCAGCGGCGTGCTCACACATGTTGGTTTAGACGTTAGCTCGTAACACAGCCAACACCGTCAGGCAGAAGAAACCACTTAAGAGGAATGCAAGGATTCACTTAAGCAAAAGTTTCTGTCTCGCAGCTACCGTTGAGTTTACGGGCCTCAATTAGTCAAGTGGGTGATGTTGAGCTTGTTAAGAAAGCCCCATGTGGAGAAAAGGAGCAAGGCTAAGGCGAGGTAGACTTGAATCGGATGACAAAGCAGAGAGAGAGTTGTGTTTATCATGTGGCTTCTATCATCCAGGGGGATTAAACTGAGAAAGTGAGAGTCAACCTGAGCTGGCTTTTCAGCACGTGTTCAAACAAAAGCTTGTTGGCACACATGCACGGCCTGTTACAAAACATTGCAAAGCTCAATAGCAGTGTCTGTGAAAGCACCACTGGGTGAGGGTTAGCGCATGTTTATCTAACCCTCACCTACCCGTCCGCAGTTCCTGCACAAAGCATCAACAATTGCAATGTGCGCTGTCATCACTATAGGGCTATAGGACAAGCAGTAGTAAGCGGTTCACACTGAGAACAGCCACGCACGAGCTGCTTCTGCAGTGGTGCACGACTTCCTTACCCAAACTGGTAAGAAACTGAGGTTTTTATCAGGCATCAGAACAATTAGCCATTGTTTTTCCAGAAAGCAGACTCATTCGCACATAATCTGGGCTACTTTTGGCATTTTCAGCTGGTAAGTGGTCATTTGGCCAAAATGTCACTGCACACCTCAGAGTCGCCCTAAACAGGATGGACCTGAGGAGGAAGTGAAGGAGCCAGACTCACAGTGTGCCAGTGCAAATATTCAAGGTTAAATCTGTCCAGTAAGTGAACTATAAAAGTGACCCAATATGGGGCCATCAAAATTATAATACCCTTTTTCAGCCAATCTCTTTATTCCTTATAATAAAGTTTAAAAAAAAACACACACAAACAAATCAAAAGGGAAATTCATGATGCAAAGCTAGATTTAACTTTTCTCTGTGGGCACTGATTTTTATTTTTGATATATCCTTGTGCATTGAATGCACAGTAACTGGGTGCTCTAAAGTTTCCTATGAATAAAAAGCTTATCTCTAAAAATAGAATTTAGTGAATCTGAAGGTGGAAGTATAAATATTTAATTTAAAATGTACATTTAAATGCAACTCATTCAATAAAAAGAATCAAATAAAATATCCCTCTGTATAGGCCAGCAAACTATCTTAATCCGAGCCTTAACCGGAAACCGAAACACCAAAAGCAGTAACAGGAGGGCTGTTTTAAATAAATTCAAAAATGTATACATTTCTTTGATCTACCCAGGGTGGATTACTTCCTCCTACCCACTGCACGCGCTGCTTTTCTGCTGACTAAAAGTTATATCAATGGGACACGAACTTCCCTCGCTCCTAAAATAAATGAGACATGAACTTCCGCTCGCTCCTAAAATAACCCCTGGCCCAAACAGAGAACAGCTATCATAAACACCGTGTCAAAAGATTCCTTCGCTCCTACAGTAAACTTGTGTGTCCTCAGTTACTCATTTACTGCCTCCATATTTAATTTATCAGGTGTCTCCCTGATTGACAGTCGCTGGGATGCTTTTTTAATCCAACTGCAGCTCTTGCCTCACACTGACCTGCTTTACTTTCACCCCCTCTGAGCGCTGCATAAACAACAAAACACACACACACAAATTATGCATGCAAATTAGCTTTGGTCTGCCAAACAGGGACAAACAGCAGCTGAGGTTGTGGTAACCTGATTTTCCACAACCTCGAGGAAGCTGTTATTTTAGCTGAAGAAGAGGAGGAGATCCCAATCAATATCTCTGGACCGAACCTGCGTATTAGCCAGATTTTGTTTGCTTTTCTTTTCATTTAATTTGAATGAAGGGCATCAAGATGACTAAATTAGCTTGCACTGATTGATGGGTTATTATCAGGGCTGAGAGTGTAAGCAAGCATAAAAATGATTCCAGTTTTTCTGCAGCTGGAAAACATCACACCATATGCGAGGCGCCATCAATGAAAAATATTCCAGGAACTGGTCCATAAACACAAAAAAATAATATCCGAGTCGAAATGTGGACAACTTCCTGTTGAAAAGCAGCCTTGTTGTTATGCTCAGACAGCTATTTTTAGATCACTCCCTCGAAAACAGAGCAAGGTTTGTGTTTTCGACAGATGCTGTTCGGACACACCAATAATCTTCCTTCAACACCTTGGCTAGTTATAAAATTTGGCTCCCTGCAACTTCATCCACTGCCTAAAAATGAAAAGTTTTAAAAGAGTTAAAAGATCCCGGTTTTGAGATCCAGAATCCATTGTAAAGTCATGAGTAAAAGGTGAAAGGGTTATACGACACTACCATGAGATTTCTCAGGAGACAGCAGCTGAACTAGAACCACGGAGACGAATGAGAAGATGATCTCGAGGTGCAGCTTTTGAACCCTCTCATCGCATCTACTGTGTCCAAAAATCTATCATATTGGATTTAAATGCACAGCTTCACTTTTATGTCACATAAATTAATTAGCAACCACTCGCTAATACTGTTCTCCACATGAACCCAGTTCAGCCACAGCCTGTTCACCCAGAAGTAGTCACTGCCGATCCAAACTTCAAAGCCGTTTCTTTCTCCAGGCTGTGAGATTTCTGAAATCATCCTTCACATTTCATCATGAAAATCTTGCAGATTTTGTGTTTCTGCACAAGCCTCGGTGCATGTCCTTTATTCTGTGCACATTTGGCACACATAAAAGGATATGCATATTTGATTCCAAAGGTCATGATATGAGCTGCTAGCTTTGAAATGCAGGAGGAATGAAACCTGAGTAAACAGAGTTTTCATACTAGCTGGTCAACACGGTGAAGAGAGCGTCATTTAAAGTCGTAAAAGCAAATGCATATGAAACCTTTTGTGCTTTACTGTCGATTTAAACCCTGTTCATAGAGGATTTCGGTAACCTCGGAGCATCAGGAGGGTTTATGCACATGCGCATGTTCACGGATCAAAGCCACATACAGCACTGGGCCAGCTGCGAGGAGGTGAGAAGCTTGGCCTTTGCCTTAGAGCAAAGGGAGGGTGAAAAAAACAAGCAATTTCAACCAGGCTGCAGGAGTCTTTAATGTCTTTACAGGCTCTTTGCTTTGTACTAAAGGATCCATTATGCCAATCAGACTGCAAGCAGCAGGAAGACTAAACATCTATTAAAGGATTCACATTACAGGACATAGCAGGAAATAAACTCTTACGCTGTTATTATAACACTGTATGTGAGTGTATTATAAAACCATAAGGCTATACTTAGAAAGCTCTCAAAGTGTAGATTAAAATTCCACCATGTATCGTGTTTTATGTGCATTATGAACGGCCACTTTCGCACAGACATTTAGGTGATATTAAAGCTCTATAAAATTATTTAAGCTGTGCACGAAGACACAGCCTGTGTGTTGAGAAGAGCAAAAACATACAAGAAAAGAAACGTCTGAGCTTTGCTTTAGGACTTGCTGCAGCAGCATGCCCGCATGCATTTAGCCATGAGGGCTGCTTGGCTTTTAAACTGTTTAAATGAAGCAAAGGCTACTTCTGCAAGCTGCTAATTACACAGCAGCAAGGGTGGACACACTACAGTAAACATAACTGTTTTATATGATTAAAGTGGTGGCAGCTTCTTTTTCGACTGAATCACAACAAAGTTACTGCACTGCTGTTCAGCTCAACAAACAGCCCCGTGTTATCTCCACCGTGGTGGAACAGGAAAACTGTGACATAATAACATAAAGGAAATACTTCCGAATGTTCCCCTTCATACTTAGTGTGAAAAATCACCTTCAGAGAATGTTCACACTTCCTGAATCATCCATTTACAAAACAGATGATTAACAGCCTGAAATTTCTTTAGAAAAAAACCCAGAATGTCAGTGACATAGCAGCTCATCCGCTCATGATTCATCGCAGTTCGTCACAGGTTACAGACCCTAAACAACCAACTAGACCTTGACCTTGAGCGTAATTTTGGTGATGACTCGTTCGGTGATCATTTCGCAAACCCTTTCGGAGGAGCAGCCAGTGTTGCAGACCGAGAAGCTGACGGACACCGTGACATGGCGCGTGTTCATTAGCTTTTTAGCCGATTGCGCTAACAAGTGAGCTAACAACCTCCCAACATCGAAATCTGTACTTGAAAAACTCAAGTTTCTTAAATCCCAACTGACTCCGGTGCTAATACGCCCGATCTCAGCAACAACGTTGTTTCTGTCTCTATGGCCAATTTCCCCTTCATAGCAACCGTGGGGTCACTCTGCATTTAGTCAATCTCTCATTTGTACTGCAGATCCTTGGGGGGCACACAACCTTCACCTTCACCTGTAGTGCACTAACTGAACAGCAAATAGGACTTAATTTTCCATGTCTGTGTCATCATCTACATACCAGGAGTAGTGATGCAATCTCGAGAAAAGGATAAATTCGTCATGACTTTGTGGGACTTTTCATACTTTGCAAAAAACAACTATTTGGTCTCAATACACATTTGTTCTAAGTAGATGTGGATTACGTTTATTCATTTGAATGACATTTATTCAAGCCGACATTAAGTGTTATTAAAATAAACAGTGGAAAATGGCTCTAAATGAAAGCCTTATTTTAAAAAAAAAAAAAAAGGGCAGCAAAAAGAAGCGGTGTGGAAGTCATCTGAGGGGTGGATACATCTGCATTACTCGTGCGCTAACGGAGACCTCGAGCAATGTAATGTTCCACTCAATTTAAGACTCACAAGAGACGCATTTCCAAAAGAAAAGGTTACACACATACACGCGTGAACACACTGAGATAATCCCAACACCACAACCTGAGGTATTTCCTCATTCTTTACAGCTACAGAGGACACTATATACTGTGTGTGACCAGTAAACTGATCTTGACAAGTCAAATCCCAGTCACTGTCAGACTGCTGAAACCTATTATCTTAAACTGGGTGGAGGGATTATAGAAAGCTGGCTAAGCGCAGGCAGATTTCAGATGGAGAAAGCAGATTTCTTGGCTGTGTTTGAGAACATAAGCTGCAACTTTGAAAGATGGCACTTCGCTGCAAGCTTTTCTTTCTGTGCAATGGTCGGTGTGGAGAAATGCTCTGCAAGACTGAAGGATTGAAACCCAGAACAAGTAAATTTAGTTAAATGCTTTACTCATGTCTTTGTGAAGTCAGAGTGCCTCCATTTGGCCAATTTACCGAGCACTATGAAAAGATTTAGACAAAGAAAGCTCAGGCTTTATGGAGATTTGTCCTCCAGCCTGCGAAAGGAGGAAAAGACGGAAAAGCTGACTTGAGCGGTCTCTTATAAAAAAAGGGAAAAAAAGAGAGCTGAATAATGACGGCATTATGCAGTACGAATTATCCATCCATCCATTCGCTTCCGCTTATCCATTTTCGGGGTCGCGGGGGGCGCTGGAGCCTATCCCAGCTGTCATAGGGTGAGAGGCAGGGTACACCCTGGACAGGTCGCCAGTCTGTCGCAGGGCTAACACACAGGGACAGACAACCATTCACACCTAGTGACAATTTGGATTATCCAATTAACCTATCCCCACAAGCTGCATGTCTTTGGACGGTGGGAGGAAACCGGAGTACCCGGAGGGAACCCACGCAAACACGGGGAGAACATGCAAACTCCACACAGTGGAGTGATAAACGCCAAAAAGCTCTCCTCTTTTGAATCCATCAATGCAAGAAAGTCTGTTTGACTTTTACACGCATGTTTCAAAGATCTCGCCGACTGTGTACAGAGCATGCTCGAGGAGGTAGAAAGCGCTCCTCAGAGGTATGGATGTCATGTGACGCTGAGCTGCTTTGACAGCTCAGTGGAAGCCAGGGGACATGACGGGTATTCCTCGAAGAGTCCTTTTCATGCCAGCTTTCCCCATCCGAGCAGCTCCGTTTCACACAGCTGAAGTGGAAAATGCTGACAACGACCTCTCCGCCTATCCCCGGAGACCCGGGGACCCCGAGAGGCCTCGCTGGCTCGTGTTTCAAAAGCCAGGTCACAGGAATCCCCGGGATCACATGACCCCATGATTCGCAAACTGTAACCTGAAAATGTTTTAAGAAAACAGTGTTTCTGGTCTTCTGGGACACTTCTCACAAAACCAGCGGCAGAGATCTGACATTCCCGATTATGTAGTGCACCCTCTCTTAGGTTTCCGGTGGTTCTGACTGCAGTGATTTAAAAACGTGCTTACTTATGGTTAGAGTTTCACAAAATGAGGTCAGGCTATGTAGAAGTACTCAAGCTGATGTTCAAACCTTGCCTTTGCGAGGGGCATCCAAAAGGAAGTAAACTGAAAATGAGAACAGTGCACGCACTGAGGCCCAGCATAAGAAAAATCATGCAAAACTACTCTAGCAAAGCTGGAAATGAGCACAAAAATGCCTCATTTAAAACTTCTCTGGAACTAATTTGTAGTTTTGTTGTGTGTTTTTAATTCATAACTGTCTAGATCTGACATTTTCAGCACAGCTACACAGCATTTTTCTACATCAAGACGATTCAAAACAGGAGAAAGTCAAGTTTTCATGTCTGAGACCCTAAAAGCAGGAGCCTCTTTAAGCACAAATGCCAACCATGAGAAGAAGGCCAGGCGACTCGCCTCATCTGACTGTGGCTGTAATAAATTGAGTGAAGGTCAAGGGATAAAGGTTGCAATAAATCGTTCTCTAAAGGTTTAAAATCCACATGGTGTCGTTACATCCAGGCTGTATTCAGTGTTTCTCACAGGAAGTGTAAATGTGCACATTTTTGAAGTAGGCTCGTAACATTTTCCTCCTCCCTGTAAAAACACTTGCACAGAAATCTTCCAAATGCTGCTTTGTGTGCTTCCTTGGCTTTGTTACTGCAAGTAACTTTCCATCACTGGAGTAGTGTAATCATCTCAAGACCCCATTATAAAATAGTGCTCTGTAGTGCTACAGAGTAGTAAAGTCTTTTTACGAGGACAAATCACAGTGTAAACTACAGGTATCTTTAGTGTTAGTAGTGAAGCTCACGGACAAACTGAGAGTTTGATGTAAATGTAAACATAAAAGCTTTTTTCTATTTGGTTATTTGTGCAAAATACCTGGAAGCGGTGTGAGGAAATGAGGAAAGTATTTTAAGGACATTTTAATCTGAAGGAACCCCTGATCTACTAATGTCTGTACAGTGCAGCCGAAAGACTTGTTATAGTAGTAAAGTTATCAGTAAGTGGACTTAATATGTTTCTTGGCTTACTCTTGTTTTCAAATTTTCCCTTTTTGTTTTTTCCATTCTGTATCCGTCACATGAATCAGCGTGTCGTTACCTCCGCCAAGGAGGTCATGTCTTTGGAAGTGTTTGCGCTTGTGTCATCGTTCTGTCTGTAAACACAACAACTCAACAAATTACGAACGAATTCTGATAAAACTTTGTAGGGGTGTGCATGCAGAGTGGGGTTAACAGTTCAAATTTGGCTCACGTCCACCAAAGTCTTCGAGGTCACCTTAATGAGTCATTGGTCAAAAATTCGGAAAAAGCCTTAGAAACGAGAAACAGTGTGCTGTATATCGTCAACATACCGGATAAAGATTTAACATGTCACATCCTGTCACGTTTTACCTCTGACCTCAAGGTCAACAGATTGATCTGAAAGTCAAAACTACACACTATATAGGGGTATTTAAATCTGTTTCTTACTCCTATTATTTATATTGAGAATATAGATATTTGGGAATTATAAATATCATGTCACATTTGACCTCTGACCCCACTTTTGAATTTCACATCTGCCTTTTTTTCCAAGTTGAACTCAAAATGCGTTATATCTTTAAAGAAAGAGCGAAATAGAGCAAGCTGCCTATGGGGAAATATAGTGCAGTATAATATTATACAATAAGCTCAAGTTATTTATGCGTTCATGGAAATTAATACCCGTTATCCATTACCTACTCCTACATAATGTTTGTGTAATCAAAGTAAACATCTGTCATGTTTCCCTTAATCTGATTTTTACTGCACTACAACATAAAATGAATGTATGCAAAATAAAATACTATTTACTTAAAAATGAATATTGCCCAGAGAGTGAGCTGCCTTAGCTGAAAGTCTGTTTGTTTGTTTACTTAATGCAATGACTGGATGAACTACAGAGTCTGACTCTGGGGGGGAAAAGTTTTGTTTTGTTTTTTAAACTTGTTTTGGGACAAATATAGTAAACTTTAAAAAAAAATCAGATTTTAAACATTTGATTATGTCCTGCTGATCATGTAATTAAAATCATGTTCTCTCCCTTTTAGACTTAAAATATAAATAACTAAACAAGGCAACAGTAACACAGATCCAGACTGGAGTTAGTACAGAAAAACGTGTATTCCCCAAACAAAAACTAAGAAATCTCCCTGTGATTGTTTTGATCGCCCATAGTTTGCTTGGAAGACGCCGACTTGTCTGCAAACGCTCCCAAACTCTTCTCAAAAAAGTGCAACACAAACCAGAAACGCACAAAGTTCAAAGTGAAAGATGGGGCTTACCGCTGCGATCGTCACATTTCAAAAGAGGCTCATTTTACTTTCACTGTTTCTGCTTTGCATCATACTTTTCACTGTTTTAATACCCTTTGATCAGTATTTGTGCAAACTACAAGTGGCCGCAGCAATCACAAGGAGGTTTTTCACTGCAGCAGCGTAACCTCTTTGCAACGGCGGGCAACCACTCGCCAACCAGTTGGGGAACACATGTACAAGCTATCTGTGCTTGCCAGAGGTTGCTGACCGGCCTCAAAGACTGTGTTACTGTGCCTGCCTGCAGTGAAGATGGACATCTTTAAAAACAGACATAAAAAAAGTCAGTGACAGCCACAACACTTACTCTCTAATTAACTGCAAGACTGCACTCAACATGATGATGATGACTGTCTGTGCATATGAGAGGGTGGATGAATTAGCACCAGCTTCCTCATCCACATGCCGACCGGTGAGTAATCCATCGTGCAGGTGCTACATTTTGTGCGAACAGGCCTCCGCCATTCACAGGCACCACTGAAACAAAAACAACTGGCTCCAATGAACCTAACGCTGTGGGTAAACATCGAGTCGCGATTTGATTTTAAACAACCTTTACTGAGAAACGTGCAGTAAAGGTTTGCGGCTACAAAGTGCAGAGATGAAAATAGCACACATCTCCGCCGCAATCTCAGATACTGGGTCAAAGACAGCTGTAAAACACAAATGTCATCACGCATAAAAAGGTAATTTACAGCGCGTCAGTGAGTCATTCATAAATCAGCCCGTGTGTTCAGAGAAGGCAGAGCTGCAGGTTCTTTCTATTCCCACACAAGGAGGCGAGATAGACTGGAACAGCTGTTGATCAGCAGCAGTGCAGCTTTACTTTGTGTGATGACACTACAGTTGGTCCACTTATGGTCTGTATTAATGTGACAACAATATATTAGTTTAACATGTAATAAGTGTGAAACACAAAGTGTTACCTGTTTTGTAGGTCTTTTAATGCATTTAGACACATTAAATGAGTAATATTTCGATGGTTCCCACCCCAAATGTCACCTGGAGGACTCAGCCTCAAGGTTATTTGTCACTACTACTTGCAATTATTTGGTCACCAAATTCAGGAAAATTCAGTCAGCAGGAAACCACATTTTTTGCATGGTTGCAAGGTGGTTGCTGTCCTATATGCTGAGATATTTAGGTTAGGCCAGACTCAAAGTGGTGAACAGACCAACTGGCATGCACACCTGCACTGCACTCTTTAAGGCCATTCTCCTAGCATGAATGAAACAGTCAACAACTGATTTTCTTTTCTAAGAATTGACGGGTGTAAATGGCTTTTCACAGCAAAGCTTTAAGCCTTTAGCGGCAGCAGGAGAGTACCGCTATTAACAGGTTTATAAAAGCCGGCTACCCCTGCTCTCCATTTCCAGTGAGAGGAAACCCGAGCTGAAGTCATCCCTCAGAGGACAGCTGTCAAACCAGCCTGCATGTCTGATTAAAGGTGTCAGTTAATAGGAGGACCCCCGAGGACGGGCAGCAATCCACAGCTTGACGTGGACTTAGAAGGGGAAGTGATCTGTGCTAAAGGTTAATCTTCTAAGTTGTTCAAAACCGACCTGTTGTGTCTGCATCCTGCCCAAAGCGAGCCTGAGGCTATTCACATAATGTGCTTTTGCTGAAAATGTGTGTTTTTACACAAGTTCACAGTTAGCTCCCAGAAATAATCTCTGTATATACCAACATCACATGACCACTAAGGCACGCATGTTTTGGGAAACAGAGGCTTAAATAGTACGAGGGCAGAAGAGTGAAAACAAATTCTTCTTTGCTTGGGTGACAGTGATGGTGGGAGAAAAGATACACCTGAAGTAACCAAAAAAAGCGAATACAGCGCTGAATCTAGGTGGCGTCCATCACCAGAGGAAGACATGACATCAGGGAAGGATTATTTGATGTTGTGGATTGAAGTTTATTTTCTGTCCATCCATTCATCCATCCTCTCCTGCTTTTCCAATTCATCCAATATCCTGGACACATCAGCAGTTTGTCACAGGGCTAACACGGAGACAGAGACAAACAACCATTCGCACTCGCATTTACACCTACGGGCAATTGAGAATCACTAACTAACCTTAAAATAAGCCCGCTAACTGTTTTTGGGCTGTGGTAGGAAGTCGGGGTACCTGGAGAAACCACACAGACACTGGGGGAAAATGCAAACGCCACACAGAAAGACCACAGCCAGATGGTGGATTTGAACCCAAGCAATGTGTGATGTGCTAGTATAAACCACTGTGCTGCACATGATAACCCCGGAGTTATCCAACTGAAGTCTCTTCTTTAGCAGTCCTGAAACGGCTCCATCTATAACTGTGGTAAACGTTTGAAATGACAATCCCTTTAGACGAATGATATGCTGTCATGAAACTTTAACTACTTTCAACCGAAACATGAGGATATGCTCCTGCTAATGACTTCACACTCACTTTCTTTGGATCTCTAGCAACACTCCCCCAAAGCGTGAAGAGGACTTGATGAGAAAAGCAAAGGCGACACAGGCACTTGGGCTTCACAACTTCAGACACGCGGTTACGATAGCTTACATTTACAGAGATTCCTTCCTTTTTTAACGTATCTCACATCTTTCAAGTAATAACTCAAGTTTCTCTTATTATCCACTAATAATTACATTAGCTTGATATCCACCTTCTTAGCTACAAGTTACGTTAATGTGTAAATTCACTGTAATTTGAGTTGTGTGGGAATGACCGTCATATTTTGCTTCTCATAACCTTTTTATGAATATGCTGGAGGTTTTTAAACTCATTTTACATCGTGGGCCACATAAGCCTAAGTAAGTTTAACCACACATTAAACCCTTCAGTTATTAAGTGCAGATTCAACAGCATGTCTCAATTTTTCTACATGTTGAACTCTATCAGTGCAGCTTTTGGGGGATTAATTTGTAAGTAATAAATGTGTAATATAACAGAAAAGGTAGAAAAAGTGCCCAGACTGAAAAAAATCAGGAACTTTATTGTCATTTTGGTCTCGGGTTTACCTGCAGGAAAAGATTTAAATACTGAATGTACAGTTAAAAGTCCAAAATCGATGACCTTCTTCATATTTTCCAAAGCCACCCAGTGGACCGGATTAGAATCTCTGCCAGGCCGATTCTGGCCACCGAGCCATATGTTTGACACCCCTGACCCAAATCTAATCAGTGACAAAAAACCCCATAAAATTAATAATTAGTGTGAACGCTATCTGCACTGATGATGGCTTCGATCGCAGCCTTCTATCTCGTCCAGGTTGCCCCTGTCGTGGTATTCTTACAGATGTGTCTGACATTTGGGATTAGTTGGATGAAGGCATCGTCACTTCTTCCCCAAAACTGTGATTTGAGACACTGGACAACTCACAATAATCAGATAAGTCTGCCCAAATCCCACAGGTTGGTAACCCTACAACTAGTATAACTAGTTTTCTTGGTGCGTTATTAAATCCCCCTCAGTGTTGAAACCAGACTATCCTGAACAAACATCTGAAATATATTTTTCTCAATCATTTGTGTACATTTTACGATTTATGATGAACATACTGTACAGCAAACACGGGCTAACTAATGTTCAGGTATACTTACCTTCAGGGAAGTGGATCACAAAACTGACACGATGTAAAATTGTGACTCTCATTTAAGCAATCGTTGACTAACCAAGTAAAAACAACCGATAGCCAAGACAAGATCTGGGTGTGGTGTCAAGTTGCTTAACATTTCTCTGGGAAAACCCTGAATATCGTCACATAATTACGCCACAGATGTAATAATCAGGTGTCTCACTCCGGACATCTTTGACTTTTCACTGTAGAAAAAATAAAGGCGTAATAAAAACCATTGCTGTGCTCTATCCAACTGCGCTTCCCGATATGTCACAGTGAAAGGCCTCTGGCTCACCCATAGCTCCACATATCTGCCCAGGCCTCTAGCTCCTCAAACCTGACACATGCATGTGAGTTTCAAACAGGGGGAACATAAAAAGCAGCATCAGCAAACACTCATACATGAATTAACACCAGTCTGCAGATGGAGGCAGATCCTGGAAATAGAAGATGGAGCATTTACTGGAATGAGCACCGAGTCTGCCGGGTGCACTATGGAGGAGAGGTGGAGAGGGTATGAGGCACCGGCCTGCTCCATTGTCAAACAGAGATCACAGGAGAGCCGTAATAAACCAGTGTGTTGGGGTGGATGAGCCTCCTACTGTACAGATATCACAACTTAGTTTTATATTAGATTCAATTTTGCACCTGCGACCACTGAAACTATGTTAAATGAACCCATTAATGTTCATACAGCTGTCACTGGATCATCTTAAGACAAGTTCTGCAGGTTTACGAGAACACTTTTATTATTATAATGATTATTCACTGACTTTTATGCAGGGCAACATTGAAAGGAAGGCCAAGTCTTTGTCTTTTTGTCCCTTTCAGCTCATTGACAAAAACAAAACAAAACACACTGCTTTAGAGCAATCGGCGTGCAATTGCCAAAATTTTACGCAACACGTTTCCTCACAAAAAGATCCGTAAAACGAACGTGTGACAAATCTGAGAT
This sequence comes from Haplochromis burtoni, assembly GCF_018398535.1. Classification (NCBI taxonomy): domain Eukaryota; kingdom Metazoa; phylum Chordata; class Actinopteri; order Cichliformes; family Cichlidae; genus Haplochromis; species Haplochromis burtoni. The sequence goes on from NW_024582419.1 coordinate 1,285,043, forward strand.
AAACTGGAATTAAATGTGCTGCGTGAGCTCGAAGGTTCCCATTCAGGGAATCTCGAGATGGCTCAATCAGACGATACGTGGCAGCAGCCAGAAATGTAAATCACGAGCTCGTAAATCATTTTGCTGCTGATGTGCAGATTTTATAGGCGTGTTAATAAAGAGCGGCGGGATTGCAGCTCAGCACAATTGCAACAATTGTCCACCCATTTTAATTCAACTGTTCCTGCAAAGACAATAATAAGCAAGGCCACCGGCTTCAGTTTGATTGATTTCTCGTGTCATATTGTGGCGCTGCTTCAAGGAACAATTCTGGTTTCCTTTCACACGAACACTGAAATGGAAATATTTTTAAAAAATCTGCCTGGAAAGACTTTCAGCGACGATCCACATTGGAAAACGTCACGGCTGTTTTGATTCTGCTCGCACAACTTTGTGCTTTCCAAACACAACAGCAGCGATGAGTCCGAGAGGAATATCACAACTCTGTGTTGGGTCAAGAAGGACAAACTGACTTTAAGCAACTGCTTGTTGCTCAAGCGTCCCTTTTGAGATAACGCTATAAGAGTGAACTACACATGCAAAAAAAAGATTAATTAATAAAAAACAAAAATTCCTAGATCAAGCCCTGGCTTACCGACTTCAAATAAAAGCATATCAGAAGCATTAGTGCTGATTTTCACACAGATGAAAAATTTATTTGCATACAAAAGTGGAAAAATAAGCAAAAGACCCTGGGCTTTATTTACAGCGTTTACCTGGTTTAACTGCCTTTGTTTCCTTTCAGTGCAGTGTGAGTCTCCACTGCATTATGCAAACATATATACTCTCACAGGCCACTTTATTAGGGACATATATTCAACTGAATGTCAATATAAATATCCAATCAGCTAATCACACAGCGATAAATAGTTCATTTAGGTATGTAGACATGGTCAAAACAACCTGCTGAAGTTCAAACTGAGCATCAGGATGAGGAAGAAAGGTCATTTTAGTGACTCTGAGCGTGGCATGATTGTCAGTGCCAGGTGGGCTGGTCTGGGTTTTCAGAAGCTGCTGATGTGCTGGGATTTCCCCCCACACAACCATCTCTAGGGTTTACAGAGAATGGTCTGAAAGAGAGAAAATATCCAGGAAGCGGCAGCTCTCTTTGTGAAACAGCCTCGTTGATGTCAGAGTTCAGAGGGGAATGGCCAGAACATCTATGAATGACAAGATGTAAAACCTTACAGTAAGAGGAAACCATGCTTGGTGCCACTCCTGTCAGCTAAGAGCCTCGAAACTGAGGCTACAATTCACACAGGCTCACCAAAACAGGAGTAGAAAACTACAGAAGTTGAGAATTTAAATAACTGTTGCCTGGTCTGATGAGTCTCGATTTCTCATTCAGATGATAGAGTCAGAATCTGCTGTAAGCGTCACTAAAGCATCATACCATCCTGCCTTGGTAAAGAAAACAGCCTACCTGTGCGTTGTTTCTGATCATGTCCATCTCTTTATGACCAGGAGGATAACACGCTGTTTCACAAAGCTCCACGTCACAGTTCGTTTACTGCATTCAAACAGCCTCAACAGCCACCAGTCTCAATTTAATAGAAGTGGTGCAAATGGAGACTCGTGTCACAGATGTGCCGCCAACAAATCTACAGCAACTGTGTGATGCTGTCATGCCAACATGAACCAAAGTCTCTGAATTCATATTGAATCTGTGCTATGGAGAATTACAGCAGCTCTGAAAGGAAAGGAAAAGGGAAGTGCAACCAGGTACTAGCAAAATGTAACTAATAAAGCAGCCAGTAGGTGCATGCCTTATAGTTTCTCTCTGCTGTTACTGTGTGTGTGTGTGTGTTTGTGTGTGATAGAGAGAAGGGGAGGAAAGCAAAGAGCTCAGCAGCAGAGAAGTGACAGGGAGCAGAGCAAATAGCATCACTGGATGTGACGACATCTCTTTTTTCCCTCAGCAACAAGTGTTAATTTGTCTGAACCAGAAGATGCGCGGACACCAGCGAGTTCAAGTGTTTAAGCCTGTCGTCCTGTATTTACTGGGTGATTCAGGTGTAACTCAGCAGCAGAGCAGATCCTGTCCCAGACTTACAGACATCTGGGGTTGATCCAATTTTCTTCTGTTCAGAATAGCACAAAGAAACTAAACAAAGGCTGGAGTGTGGGTGGAGACTGTGAGTTTTATGCAGTCTGGTATTTTTCCACTTTTCTGAGATAAAACAGAAATAAATAAATAGAAATTGATAGTGTAATCTACAATTAAAACAAATCAATTGATAAGATATAATACATTACATTATTAGCATGCATAGCTACATAAGAAAAGTATTCTCATGTGGGTTTCTACTACCAGCCATGGGAGACTGATGCTCTCAGTGTGGGGCAAATGAAAAAGTGACAGTGGGGGTGGCTCAGAAAAACACACAGATGGGTAATCAATGGGTGGAAAATCACTAGGGTGGGGTAGGGTTTATGTATATGTGTGAGTGTTCTAGCATGAAAAACACTTGATGGTAGTGAGAATGCAGCGAGGTCAGGTGGTTTGTGCATGCCGAGGAGCCTGTGTGCGAACCAGAGATAACCTTCAACTTAAATTCTGAGTCTTATCTGGAGCCGTTAGCAGAGGCGACACCCACAGATTCACGATGCTGAACTGTTTCTTCTCTCTCATAATGACTGAGCATCTTGGCGGTTGTTTGGCTTACACAGCGTGCGTGCGGACACGTTTCCGATGCGGAGAGCTGGGAATGTCACACATACTGGAACAAACATGGAGACCACATGAGGGAGAGGGCGCTTCGAGTGAGGCCAACGGTTTATTTACTTTTGCTAAGCTGAAGTGCTGATGCTCACAAGGACAAGAACACTGCAGCTAAGAGCTGTCATCATCTTTTAAGCCATCTTGGGAGAAATGGGTTAAATGGTTTTGGGTTTATTGGTATTTTTTCAGCACGAAGCCTCAAACAGCAAACACAGAAACATAAATTTAAGAAAAACATTCAAATCTGCATGTTTAACACAGAGAATCAGCACCTGTTTGATCAAACGAATGAAAATTCACAATGTTCAAAGTTGCAGCTGACTATTTGCTATAAGCTTCAACTTGTCCAACTTGCTGTAAATTAAGCGAAAGTTTCCCTGCTAAAGAACGACTCATGGATTTGTGAATCTGCTCTCGATGCTGTTACAGTTATGCACCTCCCTCCTTCACCCGTGTCACATTTTTAAACAGAAGCAGTTATATAGTGAACACATGATGACACTAGTGTCATTCATTAAAGAGCACTTAGAGGAGTCACTCATACAGGCCTCGAGGCTGGTCGACCAGTCGCTCAGACTCGTCTGCAAACACTTGCCAACTACTTACTTAAGCAGTAATGAACCTGCAAAAAAAGTGCTGCAAAGTGGAAATTTACACTGGTCACATGGGCTTTTACCACAGTGACAAAAATGCTTCAAAAGGTGCAACTTTTACTTCTGCTAGCAACCAAAGCAACTGCAAGTACGTTTTCAGTCCAGGACTCTGTGTTTGCAACCCAGCAGCAACCTCCAGCAATCAGGAAAATACACGTTTGACCCACCCGGGCGGTTTCTGGGTGGCCAAATATCCAGCCCAGTCTGATCTCAAGAGGACCAGCCCAATCAAAATGATTGCATAATAACACATAATACAAAAACAAAAATGACCTGCAAATTGTTTCCCTTCCTTTTAGTGTAAATGAGCTACAAACCATCCAGTTATAAAATGTGTAGGTAATGACGAGCACCCCGAGCTATTTTAAGAAAAGGAAGTGCACTTTCAACAACGCCTCTGAGTTGTTGTAGTAAATGTAAAACACCCGTCAACACGCCTCTTTGGGATTACGCTTTAAGAAATGAATGCATAATTATAAAAATCACACAGGCAGCTTATTATCCAGAGTTTTTCCTGCAATTAAAAGACATTTACTGTGAAAGCACAGAAAATGTGCCATCAACTGTCAAAACAGGAACCTTCCTGTTATCTAATGACATACTAACCATAAAAGTTTCTGTCATTTAATGGTTTATATATTACTTAGTAAACTTTAGTGGCCACGCGTCTGAAAATGCAGTTAAAAGTCTGAATTTTTGCCCTCCTTTGCAATATTCACATTTTCCGACTGGACTCTTTGCCAGGCTATTTCCAGCCCCCAGGCGCTAAATTTGACACCACTGTTAAATTTATATTAAAAATGTAATAATTCATAGATTGGTTAACTGACTGAAAATTACTCTGCAGCCACTTTTTTTAATCCATTCGTGTTTTTGGCACACAGCTCTCTTAGTTGCAGCATTTTGTTTTGGAATAAACTAAATCAGCATTTTACAGGCAAAGGGCCAAAAAAGTCTGCATACTCAAATCTGTCAGATTGCTTCTTTAATTCAGCTCTCACACCACTGCACAGAAACAGAGCCTGAATTAAAGGACCAGTCTCACCGATTATGTGGACACTGTTGCAGATACGTTTGGACATATCACAGAACAAACACCAGAAAATAATACTAAGTATTAAAAAAAGATTTTGGAGGCTACAACTGCTCATTGAATTCTTTATAAACTTTGTAAGAATTTTTCCTTAGTCGTCATATTTAGAGATGACTATAGCTCAGAGCTCAAAAACACAAATACATTCAATTTAAAAGAAAAGCAACAGATTCTCACAAACAAGAGGCCAGAAAATTATTGACATTTAAGCATGCAACTAATTTGTCCAGTAATTCTCTTTGGGCTGACTAATCAATGGGTCTAATTGAACAAGCAATTCCAGTTTGTCGTCTTCGTGAAACATCTGCAAATACATGGATGTCAACGATATTTCTAAGTGTGCAATAATAAAACCAGATGTGGATTTGAATGTTTGTGCAGATCCTGCACAGGAGCAGAAATCTGGCTACAGTTTTTCTGTGAAACTCCTCCTGCCACCCAGACCGGCTCAAATGGACTCTGTGGACTATAATCTGATCAACAAATATGTCACTGTGTGAGATTTATGCTGCTGGGATGGTGCCAAACAGCATTGGGCAATACCACCTCGGCCGGGCTCTAACATTGCATAACACGGTGGGTCCAGCATGGCCAGAGAGATCAGCTCAATTGATTTACCGCCCGATCGGGGAGCAGATCCTTTGCTGTGCGCAGAAACGTGCTCACTCACACGTATCTTTCATGCACACCGACCAACCTGCTCTTTCCGTTTCTGCCAGCGGCCGCAGGGGCTCTCCTCCAGGATCTCGCTCTCATCCTCGCTCTCCTCCTCCTTTCCCTCCGATCCTGACTTCCTCTCCGGGACGGACATCGTCATTTTAGCGCCGTATATTTCCAGATTTCAACACCAACACTTCTCCGCGTTCCCTCGCTCCTTCACTATCGCCTCTGTGTGTTTTTGTTGTTGTTGTGGGGTAGAGGAGGCGAGCCGCTTGTGTGCGCAGTAAGAACCCCCTCCAACAGCCAGCCAACGTCTCTCTCTCTCTCTCTCTCTCAACCCTCTTGGCGCTCAAAACATCTTACAGAAACAAACCGGTGTGTTTGCAATCCTCAGACAGTTAAAAGGAATCCAACATCCTCCTTTGATAAAAAAAAACACAAGTGCACGCAATGAGCGACTGGCCGGACTAAACGGGGTGGAAAATATATCCCCAGACTTCATGCGCCCTATAGGCTGCATATAAAAGAGGTTGCGAAATGCTCTTCTGCCAATCTGTCCATTTACAATCAAGCGAAGCTCGATCGGCGAAGCCAAAGAATTCCCTCTGAGTCCAGTGCACTCATTTCCCACCGCAGACGTCGTCTGCTTTATGGAGGAGACTCAGTTTTGTCGACCATCTCCCACACGCGTCATTGTCGGCGTTGCAGGATCTGAAGCTGTGGGCTCCTGCCAGGCACTGCGCGCAGAGGGATGGAGCAAAATACCGTAAAGTGGCCGCTATGCGCGCACTATATATTCATGTATGCATGGAAACCGGTAGCCGGGTGAAAAGCAAACTTCTAGAATCGATATGCATGAAAGTTACTCGAGTCTATGATATTTCAGCCAGTTTGAAGACTGTCGCACTGAGAGGCCCGAGTGAGGTGCATGTGACAGAAGGTGGGCTATTATCGCGTTTCAGCTCCATATTTTACCTTGGACTCTTTCTTTTAATGGGTTTCCCCTGACAAAGGCTTAAACAGCAGGTGGGCGGGGTTGCGTGCCTGAGCTCACTATGACATCAAACAGACACAAGAGCAGAAAAAACTATCAGAAACTGAGGGTTTAGCGCAGTATCAAGCCTAAGCTTTTAGCACAGAGCTTTGGTACATACGCTGCCTTCATTATCTGAAACTTCTGCAAGATTTAAAATGAGCTTCCAACACGGCAGCTTTTTGTACAGGATATAAATAGAGCAAAGCGGGAGCGGCCCCTTTCAGCATCACTTAATGGTAATGTTGCATTAGGTCATAATTTGCCATGTTTGAAACATGGCATTAAAGTGGCACAGTGGAGCA
>NW_024582419.1:1292607-1293872 GCF_018398535.1 Haplochromis burtoni
GTGGGTCTGTCCAATGACCCATCCACGCAGCTTCCTTCTGATTGGTCGAAAGCCCAATCAGAGTGAGCGAGACTCACTGTGGAAATATTTGAAACATGTTTTTATCCTGTGGCTTCAGTTCAATTCAACAAACACGTTGTTTGTGTGATATGTTGCTTTGTTTTGCCAAGTCCCATTGCGGTTTGAATTTATATATCTTCTTCATGCAGGTTTTGTTTTTGTTTTTTTAACAGCTTAAACCTAAACCAGCAACCAAAACTAAATTTGGACTCAGCCCCAGACAAATGAAACAAAACCAGAAACCACCGCAGCTCCCGCAGCTTGTTGTGCTTTTATTTCCTAATTTTTTAAAAAAGAGAATGAAGCTTTTGATCTATAAGAAGGAAAGTTTCTGTTTAAAGACTCAGCAAAGTTACAGGCTTTGAACATTTCTCTATTAAATTACAGCCTGAGGCTGAGGTGCTGTTTTCTTCTTATTTGTAAGCAAGCAAGGCCTGAATGTTGGGAGTGGACTGTAGTTTTATATGGCAGAAATTAGAAAGCAGAAGGTGCTCTTGGCTAAGCTACAATTAAACCCTCCCACAGGAAGGACGGTGCAGTACAGCAGAGACCACAGAGGGACAGAACCAGCAGGATGATGCATGCAAGACTATTTCGAAACAATGATAATAAATATCAGACTTTCCCATAGAAGAGAAATATGTGAACAATGAATCTGAGGAAAATTACAGGAAACTGGAGAAGAAAATCATTATTTACAGCAATGGGATGATTTTTTTTTAAATAAACACAAGTGCTGAGAAGATGGCAGTGTCATGCTTTCTAGGTTTTTCCCAGTAGTCCCAGCTTCTGTGGTTTTGAATCGTTTTTGTTTAAGTTCTTTTATCTCATTGCTTTTTTCCAGCGTTTCCTAGTTTAGTTATTCATGATTCTAGTTCTTAATCTCTTGACTTAATTAGTTCCTTCTTGTGTCCTGTTCATTTTAGTCCAGTGTCTGTGTGGGTCCTTCCTAGCGTCCCCTGTTGTTGTTCCAGTGTTTGTTTACCTTTTGTCTGTGTCAAGTTCATGAGTCTTAGTGTCCGACTGTGTTTATGCTTCCTGTTTTACTTTGATGGTCTCTCGCCTCATGCATTATGTTCTGTTTGTGTATCTTGCCTCATTAGTTAGACTCAGTTCTGCTGCGTGTCTCCACTTCTCCTGATCACCTTCTTATTGTCTTATTGTCAGCGTCTCCCCTTGTTCATTGTTAGAACGTCAGACATCTT
>NW_024582419.1:1295011-1296367 GCF_018398535.1 Haplochromis burtoni
TGTGCAGGAGTTAAATTTTCACAGTTAAGTCTGCATCACTTCTTAGTGTTTGCATTTAATGAGGAAAATAAATATCAAATGTTTGCTTCATTGCCTGCATACTCAAGTTTTTGGACGGGATCAGTCCTGTAGATTTGCATCACCACTTACCAGTTCATGTGTAATCACAGATTTGTGGAGTATAATCACCCTCTTTCTCTATTTTTAGCTGCCGAGCCTGTGAGCGAGCCCCCGTTCCGCCAGTCCCTCTCACTCTTAATGAGATTTACTCTTGGCACATGGAGCAGCGTAGAGCAGACAATGGAGATGTCTAGACCAACCACATCTAGGACACAAAATGGTCTTTCATAAATGGCAGCAGCAACAAGGGCAGGAGCAGCGCCAGCATGAATGCAGCAATATTTAAATGGCTCGCCTTGTTTACCAACTGTGAAAATCTGTTCTAAATATATCCTCGCTGCAAAGGGCCTTCATGTGTTTTTTCTTCGTCTCTGTTCCCCTGTATATTCAGGACTAAAGTGAGTTTATTCCTTGTCTCCCTGTCCTACATCTTGAGGCCTACTTTTTGACTGGTTCTGCACTTTTCTAAAGTCTGGAAAGGCGTTTTATTATAGTTATGAGAAAGTAATTACTGTTTAATGCATCATCAGGGAACGTTACCCATAAAAAGCTACAAGGTTTGCATTTTGATGAAAATAAAATATGATGAGGGCAGCGTGGTGGCGCAGGAGTTAGTGCTATCACCTGACAGCAATAAGGTCCTTTTTATGTGGATTTTGCATGTTCTCTTAACATCTGCATGGGCTTTCAGTACAGAGACAAGCGTGGGGTTAGGTTAACTGGTTATTCTAAATTGCCTGTAGGTGTGAATGTGACCATGAACGCTTGCTTGTCTCTGTGTGATTGCCCTGAGACCGATTACCACAGAGCTAACAAATAAAAATAGGGTGACACCTTACCCACCGACGCAAGACGAATGACTCAAAACAGTGAATGTAATTTCTGTTATGGCGCAACTGACTGATGAGAAAAGACTTTCATGAGAAGAAAAATGGAAGAATGGGACTGTGTTTATGTATCAATGACAGAGTGAGGACGGAAATACTGATGTCACCGAAACAAACTGTAAAGACAAAGCAATCCAGACTATTCGAGGCGGATGTAATTATTGTTGGTTTGGTTAGTTACCCTTCTTTCTTTTGTGCATATCTGAAATTCAAAAGTAACAAAAAAAGGTTAAACAATAATTAAACAATAAGAAAAAATGTAATTATTCGCAGAAACTACCTAATCCTGTAACACCAAGTATAGGTTTGATATTTAATGTATGAGTTTTTGAGACCTCTGCATCGTCAG
>NW_024582419.1:1317722-1335596 GCF_018398535.1 Haplochromis burtoni
AAGAGAGATCTCTGTGAAACTCGGAGCTTTCTGTGTGAGAACAATCTGCTGGTTTGATGTTCATGTGTTGCAGTTGCTGGATTGAATGTGTGAGGACTGCAGGAAGAAAGGCTCAGCCTGATGTTAATGGGGATCCAGATTTAAATAAATAAATAAATAAAACATTCATAATAAAAATTTCCTAAATCACTACTGAATGGCTTTGATCTCCAGGCCCTCCGGCAGCAGTGCATCAAAGCAGTGAGTCTAAATCATCTTAAGACTCCACAGCTCATCACTGCATCCACAAATGCAAATTCAATCATGTAATATAAAGAATAAAACTTCTTTAACATGTACTGACGTGCTCTGGCAAGTCACAGTCTGGTAACAAACCTGCTGGTCCTCTAAATTTCAAAGTGCAGTTTGAACGACGCCATCTGTGATTAATGCCGATGGAGTGTTTAAAGTCCTACGAGTCTTTGACTTAGGTCTTCTTTTGTGTTCTGGTTTTTTATACTTTCTGATAGCAGCATGTCTTTGTTTCAGTCTGGTTTATGAAACCCTGGTTGTTCCTGCCTCCCTTTCTGTTTCCTCAGTCATGTCTTGTTTAGTTCTGTCAAGTTCGCATCTTAGTCCTGTTTGTTTAGTTTGTTTAGTTTTGTGTCCTCTTGTTGTATTCTGTTCACCTGTCTTTTCCCCAGCTGTTTCCTCTCTCCCTAATCGCCTTGTGTGTATTTAATTCCTCAGTTGCTGTCTGCTTGTTGTCTTGTCCGTCCTCCCAGGATGTTTTGTTTGAAGATTCGTAGATGTTCCTTCCTTCCCTCCCCATCTCCAGCTGCCTCCCTCTCCCCGCTCCACCACAACCACCCACACATGCCCCCCTTCCTTCCCTCCCCATCTCCAGCTGCCTCCCTCTTCCCGCTCCACCACAACCACCCACACATGCAGGGCCTTGGAGTAGGGGTATGTCACCAGGGTGCAGAGGAGGCTACCCCCCCCCGTCCCCTTCTGGCTGCCTCTGCCTCAATTTTATCCCACAACTTAGACATTCACATTACTCACACTCTCATTACACATACATATAGGATCTTGGGGGTGGGCACGATACACGGAGTCCAAAGTACCATCAGGGTGTACACCTCACCCCTGGCGTCGTTGCCCACCTCTCAATTTTAAATACACGTAGACATTGAGGGCTAGCAGGAGGGACTATGCGCTTACCTGCTGCTCTCTGGCAGGTAGCTCCATGCCCTCCTGGGTTTTAAATGCACCTTAGAACACACATGCATCAACACTACAATGAGCGGGTGGAGGGAGGTTTGGAGTCTTCTCTCACCCCCATTCTCTGCGGCCTGCTGGAGCGGGGGGGCTAGGAGGAGTTGGCCGTCCGACTGCGGTCTGGAGTGTGGGGCCTCCCTGCTGCTGCGGAGTCGGGGCGGTCTGCCTCTCCCCACCGCAGGGAAAAGGGTAACACCACCTGGGTCTGGGTGCAGTTCCCCCCTCCAGGGGCAAGGGTACCTAGACCCGGTTCGTAGAGTACGCTTGGGGAGTGTGATCGTGTGTACAGCGTCTCTTTATGTCTGTCTCCACGTTGGTTGAGTGTGGAGTAAGTGCATATGAGAGCATGAGGGTGGGAATGGATGTTTGTGTCTGTGTGTGCCTGTATGTCTGTGTCTATATGTCAGGTTGGGTATCAGACGCCACCTCTCTAGGGACATCTCAGGCCCTCCAAGGTTTGGAGGCCTATCTCCACCCACCACCACTTCCCCTGCCGGTGGCGGACTCCCTCTGGTGTCGGTGCGTTGGTGGTTCCTTGTGTCTGGGGGTGGGCGTCCGGGTACACACCGGCTCACTCCTTGGCGGCCGCTTATCGGGGCCTGGAGCCTGGGGCTCGCTCGGGCCACTTCGGAGGTGGGGTGCCCCCGGCCTCTCGGCCTGGGGCTCGGTCACTCAGGCACAGCTGGCTGCCGGCGGAGCTCACGGGCGCGTCACTGCAACTCCCCCTGGCTTCTGCTCCGCGGCTGCTGAGTGAGCCCTCATCTGGGACTCTCCTCAGCTCTTACTGGGACAGTGGCGCGGCTGCCCCTCTGTTGGTCTTCCTTGGTCTCTTGTGTTCTGGGGGCCTCTGGATGTCTGGAGTTTTGATCTCCTCCATACCTGCTTCATACCCTGGAGGACGGGGCTGTGGCTCCCCACACTCCCTAGCAGATCGTTACATGGAGAAACCTTTGGAATGCAAGCATGCTGATCCACACAGGTATGCACACAGGTGTACACACGGGTATTCACAGACGCGGACTACAGCTTTCTTGGCTGCTGCCTCAAAGCACATTGTGCGCTGTCTATCTTGCGTGCTGCACAATATCGTTTATTATTTAGTATCTACTGATATCTACTGCTAGCTAGTTTATTGTGATGGTGCCGTTTTTTTTATTATGTTGCTCTTTGTTGTTTGCTTTCTCTTCTGTTTTTTTTTCTCTCCATACAGGTGACCCAGGTGTTTTGTTTTTTTTGTTTGTTTGTTTTTTTCTTTCTTCCCCCCCTTCTCACCGTCTCTTCTCCCCTTTGGTTTTCTCTCTCTCCCTCTCTTTCTTTCATTCTCTCTCCCTGTCCTATCCCCCAGTCATGTCTGTCCCGTTTGTAGCAACTGAAAATAAAATAAATTCATAATTATAATAAAGGTCAATCAAATGGACCAATATGGCAAGGCCATGATGATCCACTTGGTAAAATAAATCCGCTTGGCATCTTTCTTGGCCTTAAGACAACAATTCTGATGGCCAAAGATCCAAACGGGACACAAAAAAAAAAAAAAAAAAAAAGGTTCGTAGATGTTGGATTCTTTGTTTGGCTGTTTCTTTTGAAAATCTGGATTAATTTGTTCTCAGTTTAAGTTAATAAAGTTGCTTTTCAGTTTATCCCCGTGCACCCACACACATGTACACACATCGGCATTATGAAAATACTGGACGAGAACACCCTATCAGAGCTCTACCTCCTCCCTGTACCCTGCAACAGCCATACCCTTGAATCGCTTTTTAAACGGACTCGTGCTTGGACATTGCTTCATTTCTTTACTTCATTGCTTCACTCCACACACAGAGATGCAAAAACTTTTTAATGTTGTACGGATACGAGGATGTTTTAAATTTAATTCCCCCCTCAAATTGTATCCCTGTTCCCTTTTAGAAAACATTTTTAGAATATTGTCAGGAAGCAGGTTATTTATTGCTTTATATATAATTTGTGCAGTGAGAAAATGAACCAGATCTGTGAATTTTAGAATTTTTGATTTTAAGAATAGTGGATTTGTATGATCTCTGTAACCAGTTTTATGGATTATCCTTATGGCCCTTTTTTGTAATATAAAGATTGATGATAGCGAACATTTGTAAGTATTGCCCCAAACCTCTGCACAGTAATTCAAATACGGTGCAATCAGGGAACAATAGAGAATGTGGAGTGATTTGTGGTCCAGAATGTGTTTTACTTTACTCAAGATTGAGACACTTCTTGAAATTTTGTTATGTATATGATTTATATGAGACTTCCACATATTTATCATCTATTATCACACCAAGAAACTTGTGTTCAAGAACTCTTTCAATTTCCACAACCATCTATATGAATATGCACTTGTGCGTTTCTTTAGGGAATTCCCAAATAAGACTATTTTAGTTTTACTTAGATTTACTACCATTTTTTAATTTTGCACATTTCTGAAGTAATTGTATCCAGCAGCTCCTTTAGATTCCCCAGAACAAAAAATATTTGTGTCATCTGCAAATAATAACAATTTTAATATATCAGATGCCTTACAAATATCATTTATATAAATAATAAATAATTTTGAAATGCAAAAATATGAAACAACACGCCCCAAACTGTCAAAGCTGAATAATAATCAGAATGGATCTCTTCAGTTTTGAAACGCTTCCCATGAGAAGTCGCAATATATCCATAATGTCCTTAAATATCCTGCCTATGAACGCAGCTCAGGATTACATGATGTTTATTTCTTAGTACAGCTGAGTTTGTGTGTTTCTGTGTGTTGTAGAAAACTATAATGCTGTTGTTAGCGTTTAGAAATTGCAGGTTATAAAACAGTATGAATGTGTTTTGAAACATGGCGGTGCAGCGTTTATCACTGTCAACTCACAGAAAGAAGGTCCTGGGTTTGAATCTGCCAGCCGGCTGGAGCCTTTCTGTGTGGAGTTGGTCTGTTCTCCCTGTACCTGCGTGTTCTCTTTAGGTACTCTAGGCTCATCTCACAGTCCAAACACATGCATGAATGATTGTGTGTCTCTGTGTTACTCCTGCGATAGACTGCTAACCTGTCCAGTCTGCACCTTACCGTTCACCTCCTGGCACCTGAATAGGCTCCAGTCTCACCACAACTCTAGATTGGATAAGTGATTAGGGAAAAAAAAGAGGAGATTTTCAAATGTTTTTTATGTGAAATGTTTCACATGAGCATAAACTACAGAAGCATTAGAGCGACACCTTGTGGTCTCTCTTCGCAGCTGCAAATAACAATCCTTTGATTTGAATCATATTCTTCCTCTGCACCATAAACACTCAGACTCTTGGACTCTGACCACGAGTGACGTCCTAGTGGATTCGTGAACTGTCAGTGCAGATGCTTGTCAGACACCTCATGTGTGCTAGTTTTTAGAGTGACAAAGAAACAACAGACAAGACTTCAACACAGGAAAGAAGCAGCATTTGTTTCGCAATGACTGTGGTGCACAAGTGGTTTCAACATCCGCACTTTAATCAGTTAGTGCTATAACGTATAGGTAATTAACAAAAAAACATGACAACCAGAGACTGTATATAACTTTATGCTTATATGCTTTGGATGGGTTAGAGGACAGTGTCTTATTGCCTATAGAACATCTTAACATACATTTTATTGCTGTTTCTTTTTTTAAACCCGATTTTTTGTCCTTTTCAGCATTTCCAACAACACTGCAGGTCCTCTTGTTAGGAATCAGTCTTCTCCACTGAGTGAGAGACACGGTTGTTTAAAAGTCTTTGACTGTGTTTATTTTTTCATAATTGAATCTGGACTTGTTCTCCTTAACATCCCGAATAGATGGAACATATTTAATAAAAACACACATTTTATCATCATACATGATGGTTTACTTGCAAAGATGGTTTCATATATGACTTCAGAAGCATCACTTGGAGCCCACCAAAATGACATTTTTTCTCTTCTCCCAGCTTTTTGAATTTCATGTGTATCATGTTTGCATGTTTTTCAGTTGCTAAAAATGTGTTGTAGAATTTCTATGTTTTGTTTTACGAGAAACAAATCACTGATGATGTAGAAGTCTCAAAAACTCATGTATCAAATATGATGCACTTGGCTTTACTGGGTTAAAAAAAGTCTTGTTAAAGAGAGGGATGATGCAAAACAGTGGGAAACCTGTCCCTGTTCTTCTTCTTTTATCGTTCCTCTTTTTTCAGCTGCTCACTCACCACAGGAAACCATCTGCCTCTGCATCACCATGTGAATGCTATCCTCCTCTGTCACACCAACCCTCTGCATGACCTTTTGTCCTGTATATCCCCTATCCCTCCTCTCCACATGTTCAAACCATCTCAGTCTTGGCTCTCAAACTTTCTCTACAAATCGCTCATCCTGAGCTGTCCCTCTGATGCACTCTGGCAATTACAAAATACATGTTATTAAACTAGCTGGGATAGGCTCTAGCACTTATCCTGAAAAGGATAAGTAATTTTTACTTGATACTTAAAAACCACAGCGGGGTTAGACTGGTCTGTTTACATGGTCTATAAACAGTTTGATATGAGCCATAAACTCCACATACAAACATAACTGAGGGACAAAATGCAGGCGGAAGAAATCAAACATCGGGGGGAAACCAATGAGGATGGAGCATAAAGGAGCAGGAAGCAAAAGACAATGAGACCATCAGTGCAGTGACTTACCTGCAGTTAACGTTTGAATGGTGTTTCCACAGTGTTTCTGAATTGTGTGGGACTACTTGAGATGAGAAAACTGTGAAAAATAAAAATATGAGACTTTAAACCTGTAAAATCTGGAGACAAAAACACTCAGAATTAGTCAAAGGAGCTTGCAAAGAAAAGCGTCTGGACTTCTTTAAGTTGCTTGAAGACGTTTCACCTCTCATCCGAGAAGCTTCTTCAGTTCCTAGTGGGAGTATCCCCCCACAGAGGGACAAAAGGACCCCCTGATGATCCTCTAATCGCCTGAGCCAAGGTGTGAAACTGAGTGTGGGTCCCAATCAGCCAGAGTTTCGGGTGAGCTCATTGTGAAACCTGGCCCCACCTTATCATGCGAATTCCTGAGGTGTGTCTGTGTGTCTTTGTGTGTCTGCAAAGACGTGACGTCCAACACAT
The DNA here is from genome assembly GCF_018398535.1 of Haplochromis burtoni. Lineage (NCBI taxonomy): Eukaryota > Metazoa > Chordata > Actinopteri > Cichliformes > Cichlidae > Haplochromis > Haplochromis burtoni. The sequence continues at coordinate 1,324,098 of NW_024582419.1, forward strand.
GCAGACACACAAAGATGCAGACGCACTCATAAAGTGAGTCAAGTTTGTTTCTCTAGCACATTTAAAGTACAGCTGTTGACCAATATGCTGTACATCGAAAATAATTAAATAACAGCCAACACAGGATGAAATTACAGAGTTTAAGAAAGGAAACATAAAATTAGAAAACCTGAATAAAAACAGGACAAATAATTGTCATCTACACAATAATGAATTGAGATGCTCTTTTATTAAAAACTATGGCAAAAGAGAACATAAACTGAAAAAAAAAACCAAACTGGCTCAAGGAAAAATATCAGTTGCTATCAGGTCTAGACCACATGAAGATGCTTTCAGGGAAGAAGAAATAAAAATGAAAACGTGTGTAATGGTCAGTGGAGGAAATTACAAAATCTGTGTTAGTTTTATATCAGCAACACTCCTCAAAGTTTTAAGACTGCTTCCTACACCTTTGCAACAATATTAATTCTTAAGAAAATCTCTTTAATGGCCAAAATATAAACACAAGAGGTTGGTCAAATACCTTTCATTTTATTTATTTTTTGCCATTTGTTTACAATTCAGGTTGAAATTCAGAGTCTGATCAAAGCTAACCAGAAAGAAAAAGGAACGGCTTGTTTATGCGCTGGTATATGTTGCTTTAACAGCATCGCTGAAGGTTTATGCCAAAGGATGGTTGCACACAAGCATCACTTCATGCCTTTGGACTTTTCAGAGCTCCAGATTTCTTCGCACTCTCTGTTCACCACCAGTTTGCCGTCATCAGTCAGTTGAAGACGGCACATGTTGCAGTCAGGTCTGACAGAGTTTGTGTGCCACCTAGGCGTGTCACACTTGTTGTACATGACCAGGTTGCAGTCAGCCTGCATGCACAGACGGACGGCGTCTGATCCATAGGTGTCCGAAGCCCACAAAGGCTTCCAGCCATAGATGACAAAGTTACCATCATCCTGCAGCCATAAATTATATGTTAGATAACTGTCAACACGCATGACTGGGAAACAAGGCTTTTATGAGCTTCTGAACTGAGAACATTTGAAGTAGTCACCTGAAATATAGCTTTGAACTGCTTGTTGTTGGACACCAGGTAGTCTCCCCTGCGGAGCTCATCATTTTTGGACAAGAAGTTTCTGCTCATGATTCTAAAAGGAGAGAATATAGATGAGCTTGTATCCACAATATGCATTTAAAAGTATCAGGAATGTGTCAATCAATCAGTCAGTAGAGATGCGTAGAATACTTACAGGTTTTAATATTTCACACCAGCCGGTCTGCAAGCAGAAGAGAAGGGAAGAGTTAAAACTGAAAGCATATCACTTCATCTTTATATAATCTTGACCGGGGGTGGAGTCACACTCACTGCCCTTTACAGTAAAGGCATTTCCTAAGAAGTGTGTGTGTGTGTGTGTGTGTGTGTGTGTGTGTGTGTCTGTGTGTGTGTGTGTGTGGTGTGGGTGTGTGTGAGGAGGGGGGATTAGTGGAGCAGCAATGTAATGGAGTGGAGCAATCGCAATTGCTGACGTGTTGTACAGGGGAGCTTGCTGCTGTGTTCTCCAGCTGTCCTTTGTTGCGGTGAGGGAGAGGGGATCAGGGGGTTTATTTTATGTGTTGTTGGAGTGTCTTTTTACAAGAAATCAAGGGCCTGAATAGGAATTTCTTTTACTTATGTATTAATCACATTATTTTATTGTATGATACCTTGGTGCCACTGGATTTTAACATGTCTCACACTCATACAGTAAGACAAATGGTGGGGGTCTAGTAAGGAAGTTGGGGGAAGCAGAACTCCACAGGAAGAGTCTTTTGTCTCTTCGAGGACTCTGGGAGGTAGCAAGGGAGTGTGAACCTTAAGGTGTGAAACAGCTGTGTACTGCCTTTTGTTCCTGGAGAAGGTATTTAACTGAGAGCCATGCTAGGCTCAGTGAGACTCTGCTGACTCTGCCCCGCGGTCATGTAGGCTCTCCACAAGCTTGGTTTTCTGTTCTTTGTGTGTTTGGATTAAAGAATGTTAGCTACCGCTCACCGCTCGTCTGCAGGCTTTATTTAAATGGAAAACTTCCACAACAGGTGTTATTCCATGTTCTGTTCTGGGCTTCTCTCATGCTTTTCTGTTTTTGCATCCCTTCATTATCTTTCTATAATCTTACATGATTAGTCCCATAAATCTGCTCAGCTGGAACGTTAAAGGTTTAAACCATCCATTAAGGAAGGTTTTTGCACAAATTAAGCAAGAAAATGCCTCCATTGTCTTTTTACAAGAAACCCATGTCAGAGACTCTGATAACTCACGGCTTATGTCTCCGTGAGCAGTAGTTCCATTCCTGTTTTGAGGCCAAGGCCAGAGGAGTATCCATTCTCATCAGCCCTAAGGTTCAATTCAAACAATATAATGTTATTTCAGATCAACATGGTTGTTCTGTCATTGTTTCAGGGAGGTTGTATAACGTACAGGTAGTTTTGGTCAATGCATATCCTCCTAACACAGATGATCCCAAGTTTTTCAAACATCTTTTTTCGAATTTACCAGACGTAGGCTCGTACTCTTTGATACTTGGCGGAGACTTAAACTGCTGGTTTGACCCTGTTTTCAAGGGTTCAAGTTTCTTTATTTGTCACATGCATAGTTATACAAGTATAACACACAGTGAAATGTAGCCTGACACGCTCCTCGACATGTGCAAAAATGGGGGGGGGGGGGGGGGGGGTTGGGGGGGGGGGGGGGTGCAGGGGGGGGGGGGGGGGGGAGGGGGGGGGGGGGGGGGGAGGAGGGGGGGGGGGGGGCTGTAGAGGAAGAACATTATATATATATAGTATATACATTGGGTGAATGTGCAGTAGTAGCAGCAAGCAGGTGAATTCTGTACATTAATTTACAGGATAGACAATATAAACATATTTAAAATTAAAGGAATTTGAAATGTACATTGTGCCTTGGTTTAGTGTCTGGAAGAGAGTCCTGTCTCAGTCAATTATAGATGATGTGAGAGGGCGGGTGTGTGTGTTTAGGGCACGGCTGTTCCCAAACCACGATGTCATGTTCTGTGTGAGGATGCTCTCCACAGCGCCTGTATAGAAAATCCTGAGGATCTTTGGAGAGACCCTGAACTTCCTCAGTTGTCGTAGGTGATACAGGCGCTGCCTAGCCTTTTTGGTCTGGACCTGAATGTGGGCAGCCCATGTCAGGTCTGAGGAGATGTGGACACCAAGATACTTGAAGGACTGCACCCTCTCCACTGGAGCTCCATTGATGATAATGGGCTTGTAGTCTCTGTGCTGACCCCTTCTGAAGTCCACCACCAGCTCCTTGGTCTTGCCGACGTTCAGCTGGAGGTGGTTGTCCTGGCACCACGATGCCAGATTCTTCACTTCATCCATGTAGGCCGCCTCATCGTTGTTGGAGATGGCACCCAACACCACTGTGTCGTCAGCAAACTTCACAATGGTGTTGGAGCCATGGGTGGCCACACAGTCTGAAGTGTAGAGGGAGTAGAGCAGTGGCGAGAGGACACATCCCTGAGGTGCTCCTGTGTTGATGGTGATGCTGTTGGAGAAGCACCTGCCCACCCTCACCACCTGAGTTCTGCCAGTGAGGAAGTCCAACACCCATGCACACAGACGGCTGTTAAGTCCCAGATCCCTCAGCTTTGTGAACAGTCTGCAGGGCACTATTGTGTTAAACGCTGAACTGTAATCAACAAACAGCATTCGCACATAGTTACCCTGTTTCTTGTCCACGTGGCTGACGATGGCATCCTCTGTGGATCTGTTGGATCTGTAGGCGAACTGCAGCGGATCTGTGGTGTCTGGGATGGAGGAGGAGATGATGTTCTTCAGCAGCCTCTCAAACACCTTCATTACTACCGAGGTCAGTGCAACTGGCCGGTAATCGTTCAGGGATGAGGGTTTGCTGTTCTTGGGCACAGGGATGATGGTGGATCTTTTGAAGCATGTGGGGACCACAGACTTCGCCAGGGACTCGTTGAAGATGTAAGTGAACACACCTGCTAGCTGGTCAGCACAGCAGCGCAGCAGACGGCCGGTGATGCCGTCTGGCCCCGCTGCTTTCCTTGTGTTCACTCTCCTCAATGCCGCTCGGACGTCAATGCTGGTCACCGGTCTCTCGCTGATGACGTCACTGTCCTCGGTAGTCAGGCGGTAGATAGCATTAGCCGCCTGGCTAACCTCGAAACGGGTGTAGAACTGATTCAGCTCGTTGGTGAATGCAGAGTCGGCGTTGATCGGCGCAGTGTCCCTGGCTTTGTAGTCCGTAATGGTGCGTAGTCCGTGCCACATACTCCGTGTGTCGCCCTGGTGGAAGCGGGACTCCACACGTTCCCGGTACCGGCGTTTGGCATCTCTCACCGCACGCCGCACGCCGTATGAGGCCGCTTTGTAGGCGCTCATATCGCCAGTGGCGAGACCCGCGTTGTAGGAGGCGGTCCTGGCGTTTACTGCAGTGCGGATCGATCTGTCCATCCACGGTTTCTGGTTTGGGAATGTGGTGACTCTCGCAGTGGGGATAATCTCCTCCGCTAGCATATTGACGAAGCATACTGCTACTTCCGTAAACTCGTTGATGTCGACTGCGCATGCTCTGAACATGTCCCAGTCGACGTCGTTGAGTGCGTCCTGTAGCGTAGCTTCTGATTGGGCAGTCCACCGTTTTACCTCCCTCGTGGTCACGTCTTCCCTCCGTATGCTTTGTTTATACTGGGGAATGAGGAAGATGGCGTTGTGGTCAGACTTCCCAAAAGCCGGGTGTGAGACAGCTTTGTAGCCCTGCTTGTATGGCGTGTAGCAGTGATCCAAAATTCGATCCCCTCTCGTTGGACACGAGACATGCTGGTAAAAGTTTGGCATGACTTGTCTGAGGTTCGCTTTGTTAAAGTCTCCTGCTACAATGAGGGCTGCGCCCGGGTCCTTGTTTTGAAGCGAGCTCAGCACATCATGTAATTCGGACAAAGCCATACCTGTGTCCGCTTGGGGTGGGATGTAGACCGCCGTGGCGATGACCGAGGTGAACTCACGGGGCAGATAGAAAGGGCGGCACTTAATGCTCAGGAACTCCAGATGTGGCGAGCAGCCGCTGGAGAGAGTAGAAATGCTCCTGGCATCACACCACTTTCTGTTTACCATGAAACACACTCCTCCACCTTTGGTTTTGTTCGACTCTGCCGTTCTGTCCGCGCGGAGCACAAAGAATGAATCCGACGGAGTTACGGCCTGGTCCGGCACGGTGGGGGTCAGCCATGTCTCCGTGAAGCACAGAATGTTGCAGTCCCTCATGTCACGTTGGAAGGTGACCCTTGCTCTTAGGTCATCGAGCTTGTTCTCCATGGATTGTACATGCGCGATGCGCCTGCTGTCTCAGTCTGTTCCTAATACCAGCGCGTTTCCCCCGGCGCTTCTTTGTTCTGCGCCTCGGATGAGCGGCCCGTCCTTTGTTGTTCTCCGCGCCGCGTAGAATCTCTGGCGGCCAGGAAGGGTCGGGTTTAAAAGTGTCCAAGATTAGATGTGCAACCTTGGCACCGATGTTTACAAGTGATCCGCTGTCGTATACTATAAGACTAGAGGATTTTGGGATGTAAACCAGAGCAAAAAATAAGTAAAAAACAAGAAAAGTGGATAGTCGGAGCGGAGCGGTCAGGAAGGCGTCTGGACGTGGCCGCGCCATCTGGATCGATCCTCATTAAAACCGGCCTGTCTGAGTAAGTCATCCTCGCGTATTCATTCAGCTTTTTCTACATATGGGGTAGGAGTATTTGGCGACATCTTCTTCCGACCGACAGGGAGTATTCTTTTTTCTCTAACGTCCATCACACTTTTTCTAGGATAGGTGACCTTTTCTTAGATAACTATTTGACTAGCATCGCGAGTGCCGGTGAATACCATGCCATAGTTATATCAGACCATGCCCTCCTAATTTTGACTCTGTCTATGACGTCTTACCTAGAACAGTCGGGAGTTGGCATTTTAACCCCACACTACTAACAGATAATACCTTTCTGGAATTTATGAATAACCAAATAAATTCTTTTAGACATAAACCTTTCCCTGAACATTTTTAGCCTTTTAGTTTGGGACTCAATGAAGGCCTATCTCCAAGGACAGATCATTTTTATATACAGCTATACAACCTCACGTTTTCCATCAGATGGCGAGCATCTACAATGGGGTGGCTATGACTCAGGTGATATAGCAGATCAGCTACTGATTGGAAGGTTGGTGGTTCGATCCTTGGCTTCCCCAGTCTACATGCCAAGTATGCTTGGGCACGATACTAACCCCAAAATTTCCATGGTCCTGTTAGGGAACCTGGGTGGTTGAGCCACTTTTCTTTTCTGTTAATAGAATTTTGAGTCTTGTCATTCATTGTGTTTTCTGTGTATCTTATGTTTCCTAGTTCAGTTTGTTTACACTCTTGAGTTTATTCAGTATTTCTAGTTCCTTGAGCTCCATCAGTCTGCGCCTCGGTGTGTGCGTTCCTCGTACTTCATGTTTTACTTTGAGTAATGGTCTCCTGTCTGGTGTGCGTCATTTTCAGTTTTGCATCCACCTGTCTCGTCTGTTAGATTTTTGCCAGCTGTGTTTCCCAGATGTTTCCTCTTTGCCTTGATTCCCTCTTGTATTTAGTGTCTGCGTCTCCCTCTGTCCTGCATCCCGGTCTCCCTCAAACAGGGAGAACGAACAGTCGGGGGGGGCTGTGTTCTGCCAGCCTGTTTGTTTAGTTTTCCTATGCCTCCCAGTTTTGTTTTATGTACATTTGGTTTCCAGTATTAAAGCTGAGGATTAAGTTTAGCCTTATCTGAGAGTCTATATTTTGGGTCCTCAATCCTGCCTGCCTCACACAGTACATGACTGGTCCTGAGTGTTTGTCACGTTTCTCATAATGTTCTCATATGCATCCCTGTCTAATTCTAACCCTGTTATCTCATCATGACCCAGAAACATTTTCTGTAAGTCAGTTCATGGAAGCAAACTAGCCACCACTAATCGGAAACAGAAATTTAGTTGAGCAACTTTTGGGTGTAGAAAGTTCAGAAAAAATGGATGTGAAAGCATGAGTGGTTAATTTAAAATAATCTAACAAAAACTTACAAAATCAAGTTTGCTGATGGTTTGGTGTGCAGTGGGGAAAATTCTAGTTTTCACATTGTCATACATTTAGATGTAGGTGTTTATAATCTCATTCTAGAATTTTTGTATAACCTTTGCATGCTTGGATGAAGTATGCGTATGTGTCAATATGACCTTGTGAAAACTGCTCAGCTTTGCTTAACGATGTTTGACTATGTTATCTGTTAACTGTGTAGGACATAGAAGGACAAAATTCCCAAGATGACCAGTGCCAGGAACTTCCTTGGAAAAGATAGTGGGAGTTGCTCTCTGCCCAGCAACAGCCTGTGGGACAAAAACCTGTTGTAACTAAAAGATACAGAGAGTTGTGTGTGAGGGTATAAAAGGGATGCTGCTAACAAGTGCTCATGCTGATATGCAAAAATGCTCCACATGCACACAGACTCTGTTGCAAGAAGCCATTGAACACTTAGAATGCATTTCATGCCATCCAAAGGGCACATATGTACATTTAACAAACAAAGCCTATAAATCTCTGCCTATGTATACAATGTCTGTGTGTAGTGAGAAGGTGGAATTTCTTGTAGACTCCGGAGCCACTCACATCCTGGGCCATCTGACTTCAGGAAATCACATGATACGGTGAGGTTAGGTTTCACAATGAGCTCACCCGAAACCTTGGCTGATTTTTGACCTACACCTGTTTTCATACCATGGCTCGTGTGATTAGTTAGAAGATCATTAGGGGGCTCATTGTCCCTCTTGGGGGGACACTCCCACAGGGCTTAAATCTGGGACTCTCCACCATTTGACCCTAGAACTGAAGAAGCTTCTAGGATGAGTTGTCTTCTCCAAGTGCTGAGGCTGAAATAGGTTCATGTAGTTTTAGAAACTTTCACTGAAGTCTACGCAGGACAACTACATAGTCAATTGTCTTCCAGGGGCCAGAGCAGGCGACATTGAAGGAAATTTAAAACTGCTGGCTAAGGGTAAACGTAAATTCAGTAAAATCATAATTCACGTCGGCAGTAATGACACCCGGTTACGCCAATCGGAGGTCACTAAAATCAATATTGAATCGGTGTGCAACTTTGCCAAAACAATGTCGGACTCTGTAGTTTTCTCTGGTCCCCTCCCCAATCAGACCAGGAGTGACATGTTTAGCCGCATGTTCTCCTTAAATTGCTGGCTGTCTGAGTGGTGTCCCAGAAACGATGTGGGCTTCATAGATAATTGGCAAACCTTCTGGAGGAAACCTGGTCTTGTTAGGAGAGACGGCATCCATCCCACTTTGGATGGAGCAGCTCTCATTTCTAGAAATATGGACAAATTTATTAAACCCCCCAAAATATGACTATCCAGAGTTGGGACCAGGAAGCAGAGTTGCAGTCTTACACGCCTCTCTGCAGCTTCTCTCCTCCTGCTACCCCCCCAAAAACCCATCTCCATAGAGACTGTGTCAGCTCCCAAAAAGACAAAAAACAAACTAAAAACCAGCAACAAACAACTTAAACATAAACAATTACAAAGAAAGAACAATACAGTATCAGCGGCAGCATCAGTGGCAGCAATTTTTCACACCAGCCTATTAATCAACCAAAGACCAAGACAGACTTTTAATTCATTTGAAAGCCTGATGCTTAGCCTCGTCCACCCCAGCTGTAAAACTCAGAAACCAGTCTTACTTGTTATCATCTATCGTCCACCTGGGCCTTACACAGAGTTTCTGTCTGATTTCTCAGACTTTTTATCTGATTTAGTTCTCAGCTCAGATAAAATAATTATTGTGGGTGATTTTAACATCCATGTAGATGCTAAAAATGACAGCCTCAACATGGCATTTAATCTGTTATTAGACTCAATTGGTTTCTCTCAAAATGTAAAAGAACCCACCCACCACTTTAATCACACTCTAGATCTTGTTTTAACATATGGCATAGAAACTGAACATTTAACAGTGTTTCCTGAAAACCCTCTCCTGTCTGATCATTTCCTGATAACATTTACATTTACAATAATTGATTACACAGCAGTGGAGAGTAGACTTTATCAAAGTAGATGTCTTTCTGAAAGCGCTGAACCTACTTTAACACTACGTACGACTCTGGATACTGTAGCTCCTGTGAAAACTAAGGTCTCTAATCAGAAGTACCTGACTCCGTGGTATAATTCTCAAACACGTACCCTAAAGCAGATGACTCGTAATCTGGAGAGGAAATGGCGTGTCACAAATTTAGAGGATCATCATTTAGCCTGGAGAAATAGTTTGCTGCTTTATAAGAAAGCCCTCCGCAAAGCCAGAACATCTTACTATTCATCACTGATTGAAGAAAATAAGAACAACCCCAGGTTTCTCTTCAGCACTGTAGCCAGGCTGACAAAAAGTCAGAGCTCTTTTGAGCCAACAATCCCTTTAACGTTAACTAGTAATGACTTCATGAACTTCTTCACAAATAAAATTTTTATCATTAGAGAAAAAATTACCAGTAATCATCCCACAGATGTAATATTATCTACAGCTACTCTTAGTACCATTGATGTTAAGTTAGACTCTTTTTCTCCAATTGATCTTTCTGAGTTAACTTCAATAATTACTTCCTCCAAACCATCAACGTGTCTTTTAGACCCCATTCCTACAAAACTGCTCAAAGAAGTCCTGCCATTAATTAATTCTTCGATCTTAAATATGATCAACCTATCTCTAATGATCGGCTATGTACCACAGGCCTTCAAGCTAGCTGTAGTTAAACCTTTACTCAAAAAGCCATCTCTAGACCCAGCAGTCTTAGCTAATTATAGGCCAATCTCCAACCTTCCTTTCATATCAAAAATCCTTGAAAGAGTAGTTGTCAAACAGCTAACAGATCATCTGCAGAGGAATGGTTTATTTGAAGAGTTTCAGTCAGGTTTCAGAGCTCAGCACAGCACAGAAACAGCTTTAGTGAAGGTTACAAATGATCTTCTTATGGCCTCTGACAGTGGACTCATCTCTGTGCTTGTCCTGCTAGACCTTAGTGCAGCATTCGATACTGTTGACCATAATATCCTATTAGAGCGATTAGAACATGCAGTAGGTATTACAGGTACTGCACTGCAGTGGTTTGTATCATATCTATCTAATAGACTCCAATTTGTACATGTAAATGGAGAGTCCTCTTCACACACTAAGGTCAATTATGGAGTTCCACAGGGTTCAGTGCTGGGTGCTAGCATACATTTTCACTGCTATGCTGATGACACCCAGCTCTATCTGTCCATGAAGCCAGATAACACACACCAATTAGTTAAACTGCAGGAATGTCTTAAAGACATAAAGACCTGGATGGCTGCTAACTTTCTGCTTCTTAATTCAGATAAAACTGAGGTTATTGTACTCGGCCCTGAAAATCTTAGAAATATGGTATCTAACCAGATTCTTACTCTGGATGGCATTACCTTGGCCTCCAGTAACGCTGTGAGGAACCTTGGAGTCATTTTTGACCAGGACATGTCCTTCAACGCACATATTAAACAAATATGTAAGACTGCGTTCTTCCATTTGCGCAACATCTCTAATGTGCTGCAGCAAGAGTCCTGACAGGGACTAGAAAGAGAGAGCATATTTCTCCTGTTTTGGCTTCCCTTCATTGGCTTCCTGTTAAATCCAGAATTGAATTCAAAATCCTGCTCCTCACATACAAGGTCTTAAATAATCAGGCCCCATCTTATCTTAATGACCTTGTAGTACCATATCACCCTATTAGAGCACTTCGCTCTCGCTCTGCAGGCCTACTTGTTGTTCCTAGAGTATTTAAAAGTAGAATGGGAGGGAGAGCCTTCAGTTTTCAGGCCCCTCTTCTGTGGAACCAGCTTCCAGTTTGGATTCGGGAGACAGACACTATCTCTACTTTTAAGATTAGGCTTAAAACTTTCCTTTTTGCTAAAGCATATAGTTAGGGCTGGACCAGGTGACCCTGAATCCTCCCTTAGTTATGCTGCAATAGACGTAGGCTGCCGGGGATTCCCATGATGCATTGAGTTTTTCCTTTCCAGTCACCTTTCTCACTCACTATGTTTAACAGACCTCTCTGCATTGAATCATATCTGTTATTAACTCTGTCTCTCTTCCACAGCATGTCTTTATCCTGTCTTCCTTCTCTCACCCCAACTGGTCGCCCCTCCCTGAGCCTGGTTCTGCTGGAGGTTTCTTCCTGTTAAAAGGGAGTTTTTCCTTCCCACTGTTGCCAAAGTGCTTGCTCATAGGGGGTCATGATTGTTGGGTTTTTCTCTGTATGTATTATTGTAGGGTCTACCTTACAATATAAAGCGCCTTGAGATGACTGTTGTTGTGATTTAGCGCTATATAAATAAAATTGAATTGAATTAAGGAATTAAGGAAAAGCGTCTGGACTTCTTTAAGTTGCTTGAAGACGTTTCACCTTA